>NC_137498.1:39519234-39561734 GCF_041902795.1 Electrophorus electricus | reverse complement strand
AAACCAACTGCCTTAATTTAGATAGGGAGGTAGTAACTGTCAACTAAATACTTATTGTGTGTGTGTTTGCGTGTGTGTGTCTGTGTGTATGTGTGTGTGTTCATGTGGGTGGGAGTGTGTAATGGGTACAATATTTTGAGTAATGAAGTCTTGGCTGCTCTCATTAGTGCAGGATACAATAACACAGCGCCTCACGTCGCCTAAGGTTCCCCCCCACGCCACTGTCCTTCATCTTAATGGAGCACCATCAACAGCAGGAGAAAAATAAACTTCCCATTGCCCAAGAACAACACACATACACACGATCACGGCTTCCTGTACTGCCTGCCACTCCTGCCAAATGCCAGGGCAGAGGAAAATGAGTTTGAAAGCCCGGCAGATGAGCGGCTGCTACCATCAGCCCCTCTGAATCGAGTGTAATCACAACAAATGTGGAACAAATTGCACAGAAGCAATTAGCATGGTGTATCTCTCCATTCTTTTGCTTGGGTATGCGCTAGCGAAGAGCTGCTGCTTTGAAGAGCACAGTCTCATTAGTGCAGTGAAATACACAGCAGGAAGGGGCTAGAGAAAAGGAGCCGGTAGAGACCTGTGTGTGTGTGCCTGGTCCTCTCCAAGGGAGATCCTAATCCTAATTCAGACTCAGTGCAACAGCCAGAGCTGAGATGCAGTTGGCCCCTTTAAAGTTTATATGAGTGAGTGAGTGAGTGTGTGTGTGTGTGTGTGTGTGTGTGTGTGTGTGTGTGTGTGTGTGTGTGTGTGTGTGTGTGTGTGTGTGTGTGTGTGTGTATGTATTTGTATGTGTGTGTATATATATGGAGATATGACGTGCATGAGTAGGTCACATGCTCTTTTGATCTTTTTTCTGCTACTTGCCTTTCTGAATCAGGCTGATACTATCACTTTTGGCTTCGGGGCTTCTGTTTGAACTGCTTCTCCTTCCTTTACACTTCCATGCCATTTCATACTTTTATGTTATGCAGAGCTCTGTCTCAAATTATGTCTATCCCACAGTTCTTCTCTCGGACTCGCTCAGTCTTTCTTTCTCTTTTTCTCACTTTCTCACTTCTTTCTTGCTCTGTCTCATTTTCTTTCTCTCTCTTTTTCTCCCTCAGTACTGAGGTGATGCACTGCAATTAGCAGAGGTCCTTTGTGTTGTTTACTCATCATGTTTGTAAATCAGCATCACAGTTTATTTCCACATATCACTATTTAGAATATTGTTCTGCAGCAGTTAATACACAGCCCTGAATTGTATCTTTCTGTATCCATCTGTCTCTTCCTTTCCTGTACAAATGGAACAATGTGTTGGCGTAGGTGCATATGTTTTTGCTGGTATGATGCAGCTGGGTTTACACAGTGTCTCTTCCTGCTATTGTTTGAGGTAGTTGGCACAGTCTGTTGGCAATAGTTTAAGGACTGGAGCCTGTCCAGGGTTAAAGCAGTCACTCTTATCAGCTTTTAGGTTTCATTCTTCTTCTTTAGTTTCAATTCACCAGAACACACAATCAAATTTATTTAAGCAGTTTATTTGCAAACAGTGTGACATAAACTGCATATGTGTTTGTATGAAAAGGGCACTGATAGAGGCTCTATATTTAGAAATGAGGGCCAATAATGTAAGGATGCATCATTAATAACTTTATGTGGTGCTTGTTTTGTGTGCAATTTCTCTCATTTTTCTTCTGTGCACCAGTCCTCCTTTAATGATTACCCAGCTTTGCTCTGTGAGGTCAGAGGAATCATGCTGGAGAATGTGTGTGCAGTACTGATATTCCCCCTGGACAATGACTCATCTCTCTCCTGCTTTTCACAGCATGTGGAGTTTGTAGAGCTTGTTTTGCTCTTGGGACTGTGTAGGTGCCATTGGGAAATGATTTAGTGTTTAGCCCTTATTTAGCTGCGCTGTGTCACAGGGCAGAGTTATGTAAGTCAGCTGTATAGCGTATTAAGAAAAAGTGAACAGAGAAATGGATACGACAGAGTTTACATATGTCGTGGACCTGAGCTTGAAGACCACAGAGGAATGAAAGTGGCTTCAGCTGAATGCAATGGAAAGGATAGCATTGTTCAGCTCAGTGACACTGGTATTTGTATGCATTTCCCAGCAGCTGACCATCACTTTTACTGTTAATTATTAATTCTGGTGAGGTTTGGTGCCCAAGGGAGCAATATGTGTGGCAGTCATCTCAGTAGAGGCCACTGAAGCTTGGTGCCTTTCATTTTGCCTAGTGAAGAGCTACTGAGGAGGTGGGCTCTATGGAATATATAATGCATGTCAAGAGCAAACAGTGCAGGGCTGTGTAATAATTGTTGCAGAGTGAGATTCTGAATGGAGATATTATGTGAAGATAAACTCTGGTCAGGATTCACAAACATTGCACGCGCGCTTCTGTTGGTGGTGCAGCATTTATTGAGCGGCATAAAGGTCCTCTGCTATTTGTAATACCTCAGTGCTGAGCAAGAGAAAGTGAGAGAGAGGGAGAGAGCGAGAGTGAGTGATTGAGGCAGAGAAAGAGAGAGCATGTGTTTATTCACCTCAGGTTGAAATTGGAGACAGCAGCCCTCATTTCACCACCTGCCTCCTCTTACTGTGACCAGCATCTCTGAGGGGCACTTATTGCATTGTGGCTAATTTCAGTTCACCAGGACAATTAGATTTCTCTCTGTAACAACAAAAAAACCTGGCTGAGGTTAACCAAAATTAAGACACAGCATTGCTAGGTTACTAGGACAAGATTGCACTATAGCACAAGATTCATAAGCATTCATAAGCATCCACTTATGAATTTATCACTAAGTATATTATGCATTTTCTTCCTACAACAGGAGGTCAAAAATCTATCAAATTATAGAACACTTTTACAGACATGTTTCCTTTAACTATCAACTGTTTCTATAAATCTTGAGTCTAATCCCAAAACCTTATGTGCTCTCAAGAGCAAAATCTGTATAGAAAGCTTGCCTTGTGTCCCTGTAGTTCCACACACCAGTGAAGGAACCAGAAGGAACAAGAATTTAATTATCACCCTGTTAACACTTACTTAATACTCTGGCACAAAAGGTACTATAGTTGTGCTCACAGTGGTTAACTGGAGAATGTTATTCACTCAATCACAGTGTACCAACTACTACACAATAGCTCATTCATTCTCAGTAGAATCAGACATATTAAAAAATTACATCCTGTTTCCTGAAGGTCACTGGCATTATGGTTTCCACCTCTCAGAAATTTCACACAAATCTGAAATAATGTGGTTTAATAATAACATAATCAAGGGAAGTCTGGTTTATAGTAAGTTGGTACTTAATATCTATCGGTGTTTGCTGTATTTTCCAGATGCATGGCTTTTCTGAAAGGTGATCCAGATGATTGGATCAACTATATATAGACTTCCTCCTGCTGTCTTATGGGTCTCCCCTCAGTTCCATTAGGGTCACAGAAGCCACTTCCCCAGATGGCCCGTGAAATGATATGCTGATATTAAATATTAATGCTGGTTGTTCTGTCACTGCGCTGGCCACAAAGTCTATTGTGATTTTTTTTTTCGAAGCACAGACTTGTCATAATACTCTGATAATGTCAAAGAAAACGACAGAAAAAAATACATTATTACATACACTCTTTTCTGCCCAAATATAGTGATAATAGAATGTCATATTCTAGGTTGTGATTGGAGATAATGCAATCAGATATAAAATAACAGCTGACTTGTCACAGCTGCCATATGCTTTTGCTATTCAAAGACACTTTTGATAAAAAGTGCCTCTGTATTGGTCTCTCCCTCAAGAGTGCCAGGTATATATTGGCAGATATGAGCAGAATAAGAGGTTTGCTGGTAGTTTTTTTTATTTATTTTTTTTATACTGAACAGTTAAAAACCTAAACCTGCTGTTTTTCTCTTTGAACATCTTCACCAAGCTATAGATTTTTATAAGGTTTCCTCCTTAAATTGGAATCCCCAGATTTCATTCTCAGATTCCACACAGCAAAAAGGACCTGTTCAGTAGGTAGCATTAAGACTATTAAGATAAGTATTCAGTTATCTCCACATGAACATACCTTTTTCTTTTGACAATAATTACATGCCCCATTCACCACTGATACAAAACCTAAACATTCAATTACAGAGTTTTTTTTTCTTCTTTAAATGGGTCATGGGTCATTAGTGAACAAATCGCACTTCTCTGGCCTAAGGTGCAACACAATCCCACACTAAAAATGTGGGAAGGGAAATGTAAAAAACTGATGTAGGTCATCAGTGAAGAAAGCAGGAGTGTAAATATGCCAACGGTACCCACTCTATTCCAGCTCAGAAAGTACATTTTAGCCTTCACAAAGAAAACCAGATAAAGCCTCCTTATGCTAGCTCAGGCTTATAGCCTCTCTGGGGCTGTGTCTGGTAATGGAATATATGGAATATATAGTAGAAACCCTCCAAAGTCCACATTCAATTAACGAGCAATTCAGAACCACAGCTACATTTCATTGATGGCTTTTCTCTCAGCTGATGTGGACTGAAAATGTATTAGCCTAGCCAAGGAATGTTCTAAAATGTGATTATACACACAGGCTTTTCTTTTTGCTTGTTGTTGTCTTTGTCATTCTCAGTATCTGTTCTACACCCACTGTTGCCTTTCATGTTGCCTGCAGCCACAAATAGCTGCAGTGCATCAGCACCCACAAGCTGCTAATGCAGAGGCATCGTTAAGCCTTTTTGCCACTCCACCCATGAATATTTTAATAAAGGCCTATGCTAATTCCCACTATTAATATACAATAGTCAGTGGCACAGACAGCATTTGAAGTTTTCTTTAACTAATGCATATTCATAAATGGAGGAATCTGCACTGCAACTAATCAATTGAAAGTTTTTTTTTTGTTTGTTTTTTTTTCATATACAGACCTGTAATATAAATTAGATGTAATTTAGGAAGGGAGGTGCATGGGTGTGTCGAAGAAGCAGGAGGGAAGACACACATGAGCCACACAAATTGGCAGAAAGAGAGGGTGAAGGGTTTACAGTGTTGTCTGTGATCTTTTCAGATGGCACTGGATGTGAAGTCCCGAGGCCTGAGTGGTTCTTACACACTGTGAAAACAAGTGTGGCCTTGTACATTTTTAGCAATTGTTGTCCCAATCAACACCCTTGCTAGATGCATACACTCTCTACCCTCCTCCATCACACACACACACACACACACACACACACACACACACACACACACACACACACACACACACACACACACAAACAGATTTGCCCTCCCCCACTATTAAACGTTCCACCACCTCCGCACACACACACGCACTTTCACACACTCCCTAGGTGCCACCATTCTCCCATCTGCTGTGTTTAGAACCATTAGCTCTGGAGAGGGGGAGGACATGTGCAGGCAGGGAGGAGTCCCCAGTGACCATGGCCCTGTTCACAGCTAGAGTGAGCACCTCCTGCATGCATACAAACCATACACACGCACTTGGTATACAGCCCTACGTGTTCTGTAGTTACACACCCAGTCACATACATGCTATGACTCACACACTTAATACACATACATACACATACACATGTTAGGCAATGTAGGCTGTGTGCTTTTAACAGCTCACAAGTTACAAATGTGTATTAATGTTATGTATGTGTGTGTGTGAGTGAGATAAGACCCAAGACCACCCCCCCCCAACACACACACCACCACACACACACTTGGCTGTGAATAGAATGCAAGCATGCCAGAGAAAACGTACTGCTTCACCCCATCTGGGGTGCTAAAATATGGCACAGACCCATAGTGTTGTCCACCCACGTGGCCACTATGTCATGCAGCACACACTCTTGTAACAGATGCATGTATGTGCCCTTCCTCTCATAGCACAAGCCGCATCCTACATAAACCGCTTCGATAAACACACCACTTAATGGTGGACGCCGCACAATTAAAGCTCCTCTTTGATACAAACATTGTCTATTATAACAGTTTCATATCCTCTTAGCTGTCTCCTCATGAGAATTGCCTGGGTGTGTTGAATAATTCAGTAGTTGGCTTCTCAGCCACTCAGTGGAACACGAGCTGATTACGCTCGACGAGCAGCGTTCCCTCAAGTCCTTGGGAAATTGATGCCTTGTCATTTCATGGCTCTGTGGCTCAAGGTGCCCTCCCTGTGTACAAATCTGCCAGCGAGACGAGAAGTCATCACCGGTGTGTAATATTAACACTTCGGCAGGAAGAAATATGGCGGCAGCTGTGCATTTACTGTGGCTACACTCGCTATTGCAGTCCCGAGCCTTGGAGCCTTATGATTTAAGTAGCTGAGATATGTTCAGTAACAGAATACTGGATGCTAACATGCAATGACAGAGCCTCAGTTTCAATGCATCAATGTAAAACCATGGTTGCTTCTTGCATGTGATTTTATATTGCTGCAAATATTAATTAGCAAATGTTTGCTTTTTGTCCCACAAACTAAAATGCACCTCAGAACACTTTTGACATTGCATTTGAATCTGTTTTCAATTTTTTTCTATTAGCCATGGCTTATCAGCCAAGTTACAATTAAATTTTACAATAAGTATACTTACTCATAAAATGAGGCTGCTATTACACTTAAAATATGTACAAAATTACTTCTAAAAAGTGTAATGTATGACCTTTCCCTATATTTGGCCTCAGGAATATCCCTCTTCAGTATCCAGCCAGAGTCTGCTAACATAGAGGGATTCTACTTTCCTTGGTAGTGCTTTTCCATTATATACATAATGTATAGTATGTGTATGTTCTGGAACAAACAAAAAAAAAGTATGGGTGATAGGGAAATTCTGAAAACCATTTTGAATTCAATGTGGAAAAATACATAAGAAACAGGTATTTTTTGCCTGGGACAAACTCTTTGTTAACCAGTGTTACTGGCCCAGCAGGCAGAGTGGGAGAGCGTCCTACGTGGTTTGGCTGAGAAGATGGCCAACATGTGAACAGAATGTAGAATGCGATAGCTATTACAGGGAATCCAGGTCTTTGCAGTGAGTACAGTGTACAGCACTCTATACAGTGTGGAATTGGACCACTTTGTCCCTCTGCCATGTTTACAAGGACACAGCGATTTGGTCTGTCTTTAAAAAAAAGATGTGGAGGCTGGTAAATGGCGGGCACAGCTGGCACAGGCAGCGTGAGGCTGGTGGGAGGGATTCTGCTCGCAGCCGGGGAAAAGGGATTTTTCATTCCTCAGTCTTGCTGACACTCTGCCACAAGATTGAGTGTGACGCTAGCACTGCTTTGTGGTTCCTGGCTGCGACTAACATGTGTGTGTGCTGTGTGCGTGTGTGCTTGTGCCTGATTTTAAGTGAAGAAGCACTGTAGATAAGTGCATATATACTAAAGGGAAGGCTGATTTCTATTCCAACCCTGCACTAATATCCTCAACAATAGCTCAGGGGCATGCTTCCACTTGTGCAGCCGGGAGTAAGAAACAGACAGTACAAGGGATCTTAATTAGTCCTACTACCATCAGCAGTTGACTGAAAGATCCCTATAAGGAGACAATTATCTATTCAAAGAGTCACCATGCGTTCTCAACTCCCTTTAGCTCATCCTGTGTGCATCAAGCCCAGCAGGCTGATCAGCCTACAGAAAGCACACGGCACACTTGAATTCTCTTCTCAGGTGCAGTGGGAGTGTGGGACTGGGAGATTTCTCATTCTTGTCTGATAGAGTAACAGCAGCAGCACTGAGTTTTGCTTTGCAATGGAGGCTTCCTCTAGATTCCATCACATCATTAAAGAGGCCCTACTCAGCCTAGCCAGGGGCCCGCTGAGTGACCTCAGCAAACAGGCCAGGCTGGGGGGAATGGATGGTGTGACTTTTAGTGTCCTAATAAACAAACGGTTAAGGGATGTCTGCTGGGCCTCAAGCTATACCCATAGCACTTATGTTTGCCCTGATGTGAGAGGGCCTCAGGCAGTGTGCGTTAGGCGAGGGACACACTGACCCGACTCTCGACTGTCAAATGGCATCAGGCCATTGGAGGACATCAGTCACCCGTACTCAATGTGGTGTGTTCCACATCGCTGGCTCTAGCTGCTCCTTGTCAGTGCTGTTTTGGCCCATTGTGCATAAGTTGAATCGGTCATCAGGGAGGGTTTTCTGCTTGGATGTTCAGTTTAAATTCGACTCAAAACATATAATATAGACAAAAACTGCATGTATTTTTTTTTTTCTTGCATCGTGGCTTGATGTAGAGAGGCAGTGTGCTAGGCTAACATTTTGCTGCACAGAAAGTAGTTTTCTTGCGCTAACTATATAGAGAACATGTGGAACATATATCATTATCTTGAAGTTACCGTATGCAATTTTATGGAAGGAAAGAGCTCAAGAAGAGGTTGAAGCGTAGGCATAACTCCTCGGAATACAAGAGGTAGCAACAATATATATTTGTAGTACAGTTATTTTTGATTAAAAAATTGTTCCTTTCATTTCATGAAAAGTCAGTCTTGCCACATTTATTATCTCGACATGGTGTTACAATGTAAGCCCGGATGTCTTCTGATCCTGTCATTAGAAACATTTTGTTTTATTACCTATTTATTAATAGTTAATCTGCCAATTCAGGAAATAAATTACACCTGTGGGTAGGAATCACTCAGAAATCAGTATACTTGTTATAAGAAGCAACACTTTCCTTTTCAGATTATTAAACACAGATGACTGCACCTCCTGGCACAGGAGTGTTACACTGATCAACACTGATTTCTTATTTCTTTTTACATGCTGAATATGTTTTCAGAATTTCTCCATTGCCCATTTTTTTTCCTAATATACTTGCACATCATTATATATAGTACAGTAAGTGGTTTAAAGAAAAAATCACACATTGTTCATGTTAGAAGCAAGTTTGTACATATTTTAAGCATAATAAAAGCCTTATTTATAAGTAATGTATACTTATTGTAAAATACTTAATGCATACTTAATGTAAAGGTTTTTAGAAAAAAATCAGATTTGAATTCAGCATAGAAACCACTATAATGTCCATTTCTTTTAGTTTGGGGAGCAAAAACAAAAGTTCATATTTTGGTGCCCAGTGTTCAGCTTGTTCGACATGAGTCTTAGGGGCTGCAGTTGGGGCCAGAGCTAAGCAGAGCGCTGACAATTTTACCTGCTACAGTCCATGTTAGCTGGCAGCTCTCAAGGGATTCATGCAGATATATAACAATCTTTGAAGAGTATATTAAATGTTAAATTAAATTAAATATAAATATAAAATAAAATTTTACATGCTATTCACACACACACACACACACACACACACACACACAAACACACACACACACACACACACACACACACGCACACACAAACACACACACACACACACACACACATTTTAATGTGCTGTTTTAACTATAGCGGATATTCTAGCCAATGTGGATCAAACTGTCATCATCAAGCTGCCTCTCGGGGTGCAGCTTGTAGAGATTGATTGCAACACCTTTGAGACCTGCAGGCTCCTCTGTCTGAAAGGATGCTTTTCTGAAACTTCACAAACTAAGGAGTTTGTTCTTTAGCAAGTGTGTCAGTGTGGTGGCAGGACAGACAGGGCAATTTTGGCTGACTCGTTTGTTAGACTAAATATATCATTTGCCAAGGAAGTATGAATAGTTTGAGTAGGGCTTATCACCCAGTCACATTGCACTGAGTGAGGTACACTATATGGGAAACAGTTACAGAGCATGGTCGCAAAGTTCTGAGGCAGATTTCCAGTTTTGTGGGATCAGTTTGGGGAAGAACTTTTTCTGTTTCAGTGTGACTGTGCCACAGTGCACAAAACAAGGTCCATAAGGCATGGTTGGGTGAGTTAGGTGTGGAAGACTTGCCCACACAGAGCCCTGACCTCAACCCAACTGAATACCTTTGGGATGAACTAGAACAGAGATTGTGAGCCAGGCCTCCTTGTCCAACATTGTCATCAGTAAAGGATACCTGTCCTTTCCCAAATCTTAATCAAATGCATGATAAAATGGCATATCAAGTTAGATTAGCTTAATGGCCATGATAGTTAAGTATAAACAGAGACCTTATGACAAACAGAAAATAAATTTACAATCCTCCGGAATTCTTGTCCAGAATGTGGAGTATTCTTTGGTAAGGGCTAAAGACTCAGACAGATTTAAGTTCAGCATACACACACACACACACACACACACACACACATAGCCACCCCCCCCCCACACGCAAACATGCACATATGCTCATAAGCTTAGCACTATGACATAGTGCCTGACTGACAGAGGGATGCGTTAGGGATTGTTTACAGTGATCTGCTCTAATTGATATAGTAAATTGAATGTCCTTCATTGTAATCAGGCAAGCAATCACCTAGCTCTCTTTCTGTTAATTCAAGTGTCCTCCTTGACCGTAATCAAATATACTGAACAATCAGCATAACTCATGATTGCTGTGTTCCCAAACATTTCATCTACCCTTATTGACCTGATTTATAGTAGTTATAGAAATAATTTTAAATACACAAGCTCTTGTGCTATACTATCCTATACTGCTAGTTCACCACAGTCAGACTAAGGGCAACTCTTCTGATACTACTAAACAAGGCTTCTATCTTGGTACTACTGTAATGGATCATTTGAAAACTATGGTAGGTGTCTTTTTCCTGCAGTGTTCATCGCTACTGATGTTCTCCCTTAGCCAGGACTGATTCCGGCATGGTGGCTTATTAAAAGCTTAGAGGGATCAGAGGTTGCTGTTTAACTGGATTCTCAAGAAGTCTTTTGATAACCCTTTGCCAAAACCTAGGCTTTGGGCTTCTCTCTCTCTCCCTCTCTCTGTCAGTTTGACACAACTGAAGACAATAAGTGGATTCCACTTTTGTAGTTGCCTCCTGTGGCTGTGTGATAAGCTTAGAGCAGGACCTGTGTGCGTTGTGATTTGTCAGGTTTCTTAGCCTTCTCTGATTAATCATGGCCTAGAAATGTCTCAGAACTACTCTGAGAAATCACAGTAAGTGCATGTTGCTCCTTTCTCGAAGTTGCCATTTGACAAGGTTTACATTTAGAAACCTTCATGTTGCTGGAGTGAGGAGTGAGGGTGACTTAAGCACAGTTCCTAGCATGTGGAGCACATAATTCCAGCTCACATGTAATCAAACAGAATTAGACTGTGGTAGGGTTTTGTTTATCATGGTTGGCCATGTACTTACTATAAGTAAACATCCTAATCTCATAAGCTAAAAAACTGAACACTCTGTCGGTATTTCCACTGTCACTAACAGCAGCTGTGGTGTTCTGCCTTATGATTGTGGCCTGAGTTTGACTATTCTAGAACGATTTAGTTCGAGAGACTTCAACCAATGGTCAGACATGCTGTCAGATTGAAAATTGTACAGCAATGGAGGAGGTGACGTTTCCACAGGCTTCCCTTTATTAGGAAGCAGCAGGGCTTGGAGTGCCTGGGGCTCATGAAGAAAAGACAGGGTTACAATGTTGACCTGAAGGCTCTGCAGGGGGCCACTGCTCAGTGGACAAGGTGCCTTACAGGAAATGCTGGACTCACATTGGATTTTATGATGTTGTGAAAGAAGGCGAGCTAGTAGATATCAGGTTTTACTTCACCATTCTTTGCTATAGATTCTCCATTTAACAATGACTATTTCTATCCTTATCACATTAGGTGTAGGTTATTTAAAGCTTTTAGGATGTAAAACCCCTTAAAATCCTTACCTTTACTGGAAATGTCTGACTCTCGTGAGACTTTACATCTCATGAAGAAAGGATTTTGTTAAGGTGACCTCAAGTTGGTTCAGATGGATCACAACCAGTCTTTACTTCACGTTCCATATGTAGACATGCATATTGTGTCCTGTTCTAAATTTTGCGTATTATGAAAGTGTCAATACAGTTTTGTTTTTTATCTTTATACTTTTTTTTTTAAACGAATGTTTTGTTTTTTAATCATTATAAGATCCTGCTGTATCCTCTACCACTGATTTTTAAGCAGGCAAGTGACTGCTGGTGACTGAGCCAGGCTCATATCTGTCTCGCTTGGCTCTCTGAGCCTCCATAAATGCTTCCTGCCTCATGCTGGCTTCACTCAACAGATCATGTTGTGCTCCAAACATGTGCTGTTGCTTAGTGCACTGCTTAACCACTATACTTCTCCCTTCCTCCTAAATCTTCCCAATCTGTTCAAAGCATCATCCACTGGCAGCTCTCTGTTCCCAACACATCCTACTTCCATCTCTCTCCCTTGATCTCTCTCTCTCTCTCTGTTCCTCTCTTACCAACTCTCTCTCCTGCGCCCTCTCTCACACCAACTCTTGCTCTTTCTTTTCAGCTTTATATGTCTTCGGTCTTTCTCTATGAATCCTTTATGAATTGCTCATTTGTAGATTGCTTTGGGTACAACTGCTTCCTGGCTGAGAAAGATTATGGCTCAGTGTATTTAAGATTAGCAGTCTACCTATGGCAGGAAACTGCACATGCTTACACTGATTGGAATTGCGCATTTTTAATGATACAAATGAAACTTTCCTCATAATCATCATCATCTAATTCTATCTGGATTTCTCATTTCAGTATGACTGTGTTTGTGCCAGGCTGCACAAACATCAGAAGAAAAGGCTGAAGTTTATTCTCTCGTGTCGATTTCAGGTTGATTGTTTAAAAAAGCCTCCAGGACCAGATTACTCTAGTGCCAAGAGTTATGAACAAATCAGACGCTGGCCTGTGAGAGAACCTGGACAGCGTCCAGTGGTCACTACAGTGGCTGATTTCAGAGGTTCAGCCACAGTAGTGGGCTTTTGAGGTTTCTGGGGCTGGGGTTGAGCCTGTTATCTCCCCTTCACCATGACAGTCTCACTCTGGCTCTCCAATAGTCCCACAGGCCAACTGTACAGCACAGCTCTGTTCATAGCAGTTCCAGGGCCAGTGGATTATGTGATCCCTACACACACACACCACACACACCACACAAATACACAGACATTTGCATGTACGCATGCAGGTATACGTACACACAAACACATGAACGCATGCACATACATGCACTCATACATCCATGTACATGCACACAGACACTCGACCAATTAAAACATTATAATGACAAACCATTATCTTGTGCTGTTGTCCATACATGAATATAATTATAGGCACACATCATAAAAATTGGAATATTTTGATTTTGTTTAATTTGCACCAGATTGTTCACATAGTTCTTGGGTCCTTCAGTTCTTTAGGACATGAATTGCAGGGGTTTTTGTTAGACTGGAGTTGTGATTGCAAAGGCTCAGTAGATCCCAGTTTATGCTGAAGTGCTGTAGATCCAGTATATGTTAAAGTGATGTGAATGTAATGTTAATCAGAACTGCAGTGCAGAGCCTGTAAATCCACTGTGTGTGCACCCTTCACTGCACTCAGTGAACTGAGCCAAGAGACCCCATGCTGCCAAGCCTAACCCCTGTAGCATCTCCCTTTCTAACTCACACACACACACACACACACACACACACACACACACACACACACACACACAGACACACACACACACACACACACACCATGTTTGGTAGCAAAATCCAATCATGTAAGCTCTCTCACTCCTTCCTGCTCTGACAAATGTCTTTTATCTGAAGAGCAGACTTCCGGAAAATGTCAGATTCAGTGCTATCTCTCTCTCTGCTCTATGTCTAAATTTTCCTTCCATGAGTTTAACATATCAGTTCAGATAAGAGTCAAGTTAAGCTGTATTGACTGGAACTCTCCATCTACTGTAATTTTTTTTTTACATAATGTCCAGCCCTTATGAGTGATCTATAATCCATGTGTACATATGTAAATCAAAAATAAATAATAATAATAAGCACATTGTGTGCATGTAGCTGTTTCACCTAATTCTTTGGACCAGTGTGTGTTACTGTTTAAAATTTCACCTTGGAAGTGTGAACTGTGCAGTTAACCAAAAACCTTCTGGGGCTTTAGATCTTCATTCAGTGTTGTCATTCCATGGGGAATTCCTTGTGAAAAACAGAAAATAGACCAAGAAAACAGAGCTGTCGCTTAATTCAATTCATCACAGAACCTCCTGTATGCGGTAGGCACTGGCAGCTCAAAGCCATTAGTAGGACAGACTGTGACAGAGAATCAAAAGGCTGCAGTGTGTGATTGTGTGTTAGGAGCATTTGCACCTTGGTGTCAGCCTCTTTTTAGGCTCCCCCTCTTCACATAATTAGTCTTGGAATACAGTGTTTACGGTGCCTGTGTTTAGATTGTATTTATTTGTCTATGTGTAAGAATAAGCAGCAGTTCAACGGGGGTACATACACACACAGCACAGTTAGGGAGCTCTGTTTCTAAATGGAGAGTACAAGGCTGAATTTTGAGTAGGAAGGACAAAGAATAGTATGTGTATATGTGCGTGTGTGTGTCTGTCTGCGCCTGAGTGTGTGTGTGTGTGTGTATGTGTGTGTGTGTGTGTGTGTGTGTGTATGTATGTGTGTGTGTGTGTGTCTGTCTGTGCCTGAGTGTGTGTGTGTGTGTGTGTGTGTGTGTGTGTGTGTGTGTGCGCGTGTGTGTGTGTGTGTGTGTGTGTGTGTATGTGTGTGTGTTTTCAAAGAGCTTGGGATAAACAACATGTGCTTTGTGTGCATGCAGCTCAAGCTGTCACTGGGTGCATTGTCACACCCCTCCAGATTAGGGCACTGCTGCACTGCTCTATTGTGTGTATACAGTGCAGTGTTGTCTTTCAGCAACAATAGCAGTGATGCTGGGAAGCACAAAACTGGTGACAGAGTACAGATCGCCACCTTGCCCACAGTGATCAGGATTTCACCCCCCCCCCCCCCCCCCCCCCGCCTTCTTCTTTCTGTTTCTGGGTAAGACAAAATCACATTGGAGTTTATGTGAAAGTTAAACCAAAGCTCTCAAGACAAAGTGTGTTGGTACTGTTTTTACACAGGACATTACTTTTTGTCTGTGTCTGATAGATAGATAGATAGATAGATAGATAGATAGATAGATAGATAGATAGATAGATAGATAGATAGATAGATAGATAGATAGATAGATAGATAGATAGATAGATAGATAGATAGATAGATAGATGTATGTGAATGTGGGAGGGGTGGGTGTGTTATCGTATGTGAGCATATGTGTGTGGGTGGCTGTGATTAAGCCCCTTTCACTGTATGAGTGATTAAAAAAAAAAGCTCGCATATATCTGGCTTAGCATGCCCTTATGTGCAAAATTGCTTTCCCTCTGGGCTTCACACACACACCCCACACACCTCTCTCCACCCCCGAACGCACACACATCTTGGGGATCTGATGAGCAAAGCTGTTGAGACACACACATATTGTCTCAAAATTATGTGGTCTCTGTACAGTATCTGAGATTTTGTGGTCTTTGTACAATCTTCCACCAAAGCGAACTCAAGAATTCACATTATTGACTTTGTGGAGCATTTGTATAGAATTATTTATTACTGTACCTAAGTAATGCTATGCCTACACCTTTAATGTAATGATATCTTTAACCTCAGGATACTAATTTTAAATAATTTTTTTTTCCTTGTGAAGAAAGCCCAATGTTCCTACAACATTGTAGTTTTCTTATTTTTTTATTATCAAGGGTATGATGAGCTAATGAAATGCTCCCGCAGACATGCCCAAACATACACACTAGTGATAACATTTGTAAAGTTAATCTGTGTGTCAGGTTCACAGCGGAGAAGGAGAATCCCATCATGCCTCGTGCACTTCAAGTCGAGCAAACCAATTCTGAGTAACACCACCACCACATCCACCCATGCCACAACCACCAACTACCTCTACCACACCTACTCTCGTTTAGGTGATATGGTGCTGCCTGTTAGTTATAGAGGAAGAGAACACACTCATGTACTGGCAGGGCGTCATGCTGCTAGAGCATTCTCCTGTTCTGTCTCTGACTCATGCTGAGATGCATGCTCTAGTTTGCCCCAGCATTGAACTGCTACATGTGTAGGTGTACGTTTGTGTTTGTGTGTGTATCTGCAGCGGATTTTAGGATCTCTGAATCAACAAAATTGTGAAATTGTGCTCTTGGCTGCTTGCATATCCCCTACTTGTTTCTTGTATTTTTATGGAGCAAATGTTTTGCCCATAATGAGAAAAATCCTGCTTTCTCTATAATAAGTGTTATTACAAGTTAATGATTAATAATAAATAATAAAGCTCAAATCTAGTAATTTGAATTTGAAGTTGGGATTAGCTATATTCAATAAATGCTTGTGTGTGCAAAATATAGAACTGAACATATTTAGGTAGCTGCCTCCCTCCCCGAGTATGACATCTGTCATACTCTCATTCCAATAAATTGTATGAATATGAAAAATTGTGAAATATGTATATAAGAACAGGTCTATACCAGAAATACTGGATTTAGTCTATATTTAAAGCAGATTTTGTTCATTTTGTTGCTGATCACTGTATAAAGCTTGTCTTATAAATCCTTAAATTACTTTTTTCAATTGCAATATCCTAGATTATTTAAGAGCGTATGTTCTCTGCTTTTTTGATCTTCCATGTGCTAATTGAATTTGTCCTGAAACAAGGGCACCAAATACTGGAATCTGGCCAAGTGTGCTCCATCCATTGGATAATGATGAAAATAATTCCTGCAGGAATGCTCTCTCTGTGTGCATGTGCATATATGTGTGTGTGTGTGTGTGTGTGTGTGTGTTTGTGTGTGTGTGTGTGTGTGTGTGTGTGTGTGTGTGTGTGTGTCTATCTGTATGTCTGTGCGTGCTATAGTGCTGGGAAGCATGATGCTGTATGACATCCTAAATGAGGCATGTAATGCCCTGTTGCAAAAGAGATGGAACTCCTACTCTTATGAAAGATATATGAATGTCATTTTAAGCTTCCAGTAGCATGGTGAGCCTACAGATGTCAGAGCCCGGACAAATTTCCCTCCATTGTCTCCTCTTCCTCACTAAAGCTCTGACATGCGTTGGTAGGTACCTGAAATAGGGATGAAGAGCCAACCTTTACATACTAGTCCATTCTTCCATGTGCAGTTTATTTCAGGGCAGACACAAAAATCCAGCCAACCACATAGGATTCAGAAATTAGATGATGTTTGTGAATGGCAATTTTTTAAAAACTCTCAGTAGGAGAGTTGCTTTTCTGTGCTATTTTGATATCCGGTGAGTTTTTTTTTTGTTTTTTTAACAAAGAGCTATCCGCCATTGGTCCAGAGCTGTATGATCTTCATGGCTGAAGATCTGAGAAAGGGAGGGGGGGGGGGGGGGGGTTTCGGTGCACATCACCTAGCATGAGGTAGAAAGCAGTGCATGCTCAGGCTTAGCACACACACTGCTCTCTAGACAAAGCAAGTCGAGTACACAGGCTCCACCAGGATGCTAAAGGCTTGGCCTCTTCATGGCAGCCTCTGAGATGAGGATGAGAGAGAGTGGGGATGAGCCATGGTGGTGCTGGGGTTGAGGTGGTCAGGAGCCTGGGTCCTGTGTCTGGATCGCTTCGTTTTACTCCCTGCTCCACATTGTATGTCTCAGCAGTGGCTCACTGTGAGAAGTGATGCAAAGCCATTGCTACACCAGATGGAAAGAACTCCCTCTGTGCTACTGACACAAATGCGAGATAACTATGCAAATGGACCCTGTCCCCCTATTGCTAAGAGTTGAAGTGAATATTAAACACGCAGTGAAAAGGTAGGTGTACAGCCAAGTCTGCGGTAGCCTGTGGATGACTGTGGGGTGTGTGCTGGCAGGGAGAGGTGTTCATTCACCATATCCTGGTCTGACAAAGCCATGTGAGATGATTAGGGCATGATGGTGGGTGGGCATGTTGGCTACTTGTGTATTGGAGAGATGGGGGCGTGCTAGCCAAGTCCTGCTATGTGGGAGGTATCTAGGAGCTGTTGAATGCATGCCCTCAATGTGGCCCTTCCTGTCAGGTGGATGAGGAACAGGGAAAAAAAAAAAAAAAAAAAAAAAAAAAAAATATATATATATATATATATATATATATATATATATATATATATATATATATATATATATAATTTATTTATTTATTTATGTTTATGAAGGGCCACAAATTATACACACACACACACACACACACACACACACACACACACACACACATATATATATATATATATATATATATATATATATATATATATATATATATATATATATATATATATATGTGTGTGTGTGTGTATATGTGTGTGTGTGTGTGTGTGTGTGTGTGTGTGTGTGTGTGTGTGTGTTTGTGTGTGTATGTGTGTGTGTGTGTGTGTGTGTGTGTGTTGATAATTTCCATGTTTCACGTGACAAGAAGCATGCAATAATGAAATGTTTTCATGCAGATATGAACAGTAGTCAGTAAAGATGCATCTGACCTTTTCTCACTCAGTCACTGGTCGTGTGGGTGTGCATGCGCATGTGCACGTGCGTTGCGTGAGTGTGTGCAGGGTGCCCAGCTACAGAGCATCCATCCGCCACACCTCCTCCGGTTCAAAGCGTCTGTGTCCAGCTTGTGGCTGGCAGGGAGCATGGCTCTCACTGCTTCCTATTTTCTCTGGTAAATGCCAGCTTCAGCCTGGCACTGTGGGAGGGCACACAAGCTGAAGAGCAGAGGACGTGGAGGAGAAATCTCATTACTCCTTTGGAAATGATTTTGCACATCTCTCTCTCTCTCTCTCTCTCTCTCTCTCTCTCTCTCTCTCTCTCTCTCTCCCTTTCCCTGTCATTTTTTCCCCTGGCAAACAGTAGAGATGATAAGCCATGGGAGATCTCCAGTTCTCACCACTCCTCACTCCCCAGTTCCCATCCTTATGTTTGCTCACCCTCCTCCCTTTGGCAGTCTCCAGCAGAGACTCAGATAGGCACTAAGCAGACCACATAATCTTATCTGTGAATAAAACACATGTGTTGCAGGCTCTCAGTCCCCCAAATCACTTCCTCCACTCAGACGATGACCTTCTTTCCTCCGTTCCCGTACACCGGGCTGTGAAGTGCCCTGATTGAGGCCACAAAATTAATAATGTGGAGATTATAATTGTTTTGCAATTGAGATGAGAGAAAGTAATGAATTTGCAACAGTATTGTATATTCACAAGAAAGAGGATGAGCTATGAATGACTCTGCTAATGAAATTTACAGTGTATTCTATTGGTTTTAACCACTGGAGTTTATGCGAAATGCTATGGAAATGCCATTTGTGAGTTTTTCACATTCACATGTGCGAGGCTTGCTGGCAGACCTACAGAGGCATGTTCAGAGTGGGTGTTGACTCAATGCTGGGGATTTTTGCTGTGCTTCTGCAGGCATGGGAGCAGTGAATGCAGGTTGCATGCTGATATTTGCATGGGTGAGTGGAAATGCAGTGAGTAGAGAAAAGAATAGGAGCTCACTTAATGGTGCCTATGCCACCCATTTAAACAATAAAAAAAATACAATACAATCACAAGGATCTCAGAAAAATATGATCTGGATGTACAAGGTATTTAAAATAATATATATGTAGTACAATATGATTGTATCTTCTCTACTCTCCCTTTTCTTACTTCTAGCACATTACACCTTTTATTCTCTCACAAATCCTGCAATTGCTCTCCAGTTCAGCTATTTTTAAAAAAATCTCATTTTTTAAAATTCTCTCTAATTATAATAAAATAACCACAGTACCACTGGGTAGAAGCAATGAATGTGTCAATCCATAATCACTATACCGATTCTTTCTCTCTGTCTGCCTCTGTCTTTTTTTTTTTTTGTTCATTTTGGCAGTGGATAGTGGGTGTGCTGCCCAGTTCTGCATCCTATTAAAGTGTGCCCCTCACTGGTGTCCTGTGGTCTGTGGATAACAACGTCACCCTGTGACATGCTCATAAATTACTCTAAGCATCAGGATGGGCTCTGGGAGAAGAGGCCTCCACTCTCTCCGGGGAAAGCTAATGTGTTACACCTCTAAACACATCACACCACTCCCATGATAGAGCACTGGTTAACATGATAAACCTTGACTCACCGAGAGTGCTCAATGGCATGAACGATGAGTGAAATTCTCATCTCTCTCTGCTCTCTTTCTGCCCTGAAGAATCAAATCAATGTTAATTTCTCAGGAGAAACGCATGTTGACCTCAGCTAACCATGTGACAAAGTGCTTAGGGAAAGAGATGTAAATTACTGACCACAATATGACTTTAGTCAGCATCTTATGTTTACCTTGTCTGATAGATAAAAAAAAGGGGGGGGGGGCAGTATTATGTCTTCAAGCTTTTGTTTTGAAAAGGTCAGTGCTTCATAGCAATCTCCTTCTGTGGTGACATAGCAATCTCCTTCTGTGGTGAGAGTTGCATTGACTCTGCCTGAGTGTGAAACCTGCATAGAGTGCGGATACTGGGACTGGGTCTCCTGTGTCCAGGCCCGTTTCTCGTGGTTAGTATTGATCTCTATCGACCGGGCAGCTGCAGCTTCAGCTGGAGGCTAATTCTGCCCGCCGCTTCTTCCGCTGACATTTTCATTGGCCTGCCTCATCCTTATCGAGTGGAGCCATAAAGCAGTGCTTCAAACAGCCCAGTTCCCCCTACCCCTACTAAATCACTCCCTAGCCCAGCTACTTTATGGCCTGGCTACAGGAATACTGAGACAGCAGTCTTACAGAGCCATGACTGGGAGGACAACGCTGACAGCACAGCCCTGCATATCTGATTTGCTGTTCAGGAAAACTAGCACTTTGCAGCAAGCCCTCAGCCTTGAGTTGACATAAAAGAGAACCGTTCATGTTCAAACTTCAGGCAACCGTGATCGTAAATATTTTTTTACAAAAGAGAAGGAAAAAAAAGCAGAGAGTAAAAGAAAGGCCATTGTTTTCTGCATCATGAACTGCTTTTACAAAAGTAGATGAGTGCATTCAACAGCTGTAACTCCACTGCATAAGCTCCCCTTTACTGACCTGCTGACCTCATTTTAGGAACCTATAAAGTGAAGTGTGAAGTGTGCAAGAGTGGAGAGAGAAGAGGAGCCGCTTCTTCACTTTTTTGCCTTTTCCTGAGCCAGTGATACCTCTATCTGTCTCTCTTTGTCTTCCCTTTTTTTCTGTCCCTCTCAAGGCCAGTTATGATTTTCCTCAGCTTACGCAAAAACGTCCTGCTTGTATCCATTACTAGCAACAGCCAGCTACTACCTGTTATACAAGGAACACTTACCTCTCCCCGAGTGCATTATAGCATTCCTGAGAGTACAGGAATATTGATTTAGGCAATGATTATTTGGTTCAATGGTATTTCATGTGTTTGGCTCCTAATTGTTTTATTGTCCTAAGCACATGTGTACCAATACCATTAATTTAACCCTCTAAATGGAAAGTGGAAGTGCAATCAGGTTATCGGAAAGAAGCATTCACGACAGACATGAGAAAAGTCCTTTTCTGTCTAATTTGTTCTAATTTGCTTAACACATGATAGCTTTAAAGGAGACAAGTTTGCCATTTCCAATGACCTTCGGCACAAATTGATCAAGTTAATTTACATATTGAATAACTGGCAATACAAAGACTCTGATTCAGTAAAATGAGTAATTCTTCTCCACTCTCTTTTGCAGGGCCCTGGGGCAGGTGTATGGGTAGTGAGTGTGGTCCAGGTGGGAGTCAGAGCCGAGCAGTGTGGTGTGCCCACTCTGAGGGCTGGACCACCCTACACACCAACTGTCCTCAGAGCAAGCGGCCTGACAACCAGCAGAAATGCTTTCGTGTCTGCGACTGGCACAAGGAGTTGTATGACTGGCAGCTGGGTGCGTGGAACCAGTGCGTGCCCATCTCACTGCACAAGCCCGGGGTGCCACGGCCGCCAGTGTGTACGCGGGGCGAGGAGGGCATACAGACGCGTGAGGTGAGCTGTGTGCAGAAGACAGATGGCGAGCCTGCCAACGACGCCATCTGTGAGTACTTTGAGCCCAAGCCGCGGCTGGAGCAGGCCTGCCTCATTCCCTGCCCACGGGACTGCGTTGTATCAGAATTCTCGCCCTGGACCTCATGCTCCAAGACATGTGGCACAGGCCTGCAGAACCGCGTACGCTCAGTCCTGGCCCCGCCCTTGTTCAGGGGCTCAGCCTGCCCTAACCTGACAGAGTTGCGCACCTGTGAACTGGTGCCCTGTGAGGGGGAGGAGAGTGTGCACAGCCTCAGGGTGGGGGCCTGGGGGCCCTGCAGCTTGGTGCCTTCAAGGGAGGCCCGTCAGGTGCCCCAAGACCATCCCAAACATCTGGATAGGCCCGACCGACCTGACCAACCTAAGCATCCTGACAGACCAAAACGTCCAGACAGACCGAAACGTTCAGACAGACCAAAACGTCCAGATAGACCAGATCACCCAGATAGACTGAATCGCCCAGATAGACCAAATCGTGCAGACAGGCTAAAACGTCCTGACAGACCAAAACGCCCAGACAGACTGAGACGCCTAGACCGAGCCGACCAGCCGGACCGTCAGACGAGGCAGGAGCGGCAGGCCAAACGGCGCAAGAACAAAGAGAAAAAGGAGGCAAAAGGAGAGCGTGTGAGGCAGAGGCAAAGGGACAGAGAAAGGGTGAAGGACCCAGAAACCCGAGAGCTTATTAAAAAGAAGCGCACGAGGAACCGACAAAACCGGCAGGGCGGCAAGTTCTGGGACCTGCAGGTGGGCTACCAGACCAGGGAGGTGATGTGTGTGCACAGGAACGGAAGCACTGCAGCGCTGAGGTGGGTTTTACTGACACTGGTCTCACCTTCCTGTCACATCCTACAGCCACAGTGCATTCCAACATTGCTGGAACTAGATGTGAGCAGCTCTGAGGTCATTGTACTTTATGGGAATATGCTCTTACCATACTGAGAACTACATGACTCCAGGAACATACAAATGATGGTCTGTATGCATGTGAATGCAGAGGTGTAGAGTTATGACAAGCATCCCTCCTCCAGCTCCCATTCTGGCCTGTGAACTTAACTCTAGCCAGCTACCTGGATGCCAAAGAATGATCTTTATTCACTTCAGTTTATCCCCTCATCATGTCTTCCAGTCCAGGAACGCACAGTGGTTATCAAGTTCTCCTCATCACATGCACACACATACAGTCACACACATGTAAAAGGAGAGTACCTGTGCAAAGAAAGACTTTGCATCTAATAGATCTCAAGACAGAGGACATTTAATGTGAATTTGCACAACCTATTTTATAGGTTCCATTTCTTATTATGGCTGACTTCTGATTTAATTTTTAATTAGCATTGTCTTTGAAGTAAAACTGTAAAATAGTCTGTTTTCATGTAGACTCAAATAGTAAATTGAAATGACGCTGTAAAAATTAAGCAGTAAGGTATTCCTGCTTCATTCTAGGCTGCAGGTCTGAGCAATGTTCTCATTACAATGGCCTTTTATCTATTATAGCCATTTAGTCATTTTATTGCCATCAAAAATATCTATCCCTTCTTCTAGAATAGACTTGCTATAATAATTTTATTCTTTGTCAGCTGATGTGTTGAGTTATAGTAGGTATCATGGTAGATGCTTTGAAAATCTGCAGGTTTGGAAAGGAGGCTCTCATGGGAACACTGGGATTATCTACCAGTGACAAAACCAAACATAAGAAGATTGCAAAACTGGGATCTTACATAAACCAGTTTGGGTCATTCACAGCAATCTTTATTGACATTAGATCAAGCAACATAAAGTCTGACTCATGGTGAAACAGCAGTCCTGACCTTTACACTGTCCTATAAAATGATTGCCAACCTTGGTGTACATGTGAAAAAGATGTGTTGTCAGTTTGATAATTCCCCTAAACATGAGTGCAAGCTAATCTTTTACTGAGATTAAATTGTTATTGTTCAAGCCATATAAATAAAAACGTCCTATAGATAAACACCACTCAAAAACAAACCATGATCATCGACATATAGTCAAAGGGATTATGAGGTTAAAATACCGTTAATTTGAAATGGCCTGTTATTTTACTTTATCATTTGATGCCTTTTTAAGCCTTCCATGAGAAGCATGAAATTTTCTCTGCCCCTGCTAAATGGCATTGCAAAGGATGGATGGTAGCTCAAGCCATGGTTTTGTTGGGTTCTGAGAAGTATGATCTATTTCTGTTCTCTAGAGTCTCTTTCCTGGAATGGCTGAGGTAACCTTTTGTATTTCCTTTCCTTATCTTATTGTTTCAATATATATTGTTTCAAAATATTTGGATCTTTTTTTTTTTTTTTTGCTTATTACTCTGAAATTGATTGAACTCTCTAAAATTCTACCTAAACCTAACCTATGCTTCTGCACAGTGAATAAGATTGTTTGCCTGTGGTACTGTGTTATGAGCGGTTGTGTGCTGAAGACAAAAGCAGTGTTACAGCCAGTGCTTTAGAGCTACTTGGTGACATCACAGAAGGCAGAAGGCCTCAAAGAGGCTTAGCTGACACTGGTAACCATATTAATGTGGACTGTGCACAGAAGCAATCATGTACATCTGTGTCTGTCCATTTGTGTGGTTGTGTGGTGGCACAAGCAAAAGTCATGTTAAAAAGCACCTGCTGTGATCTTGAACATTGTGGTGGTACCTTATTCCCCTACCTTCTTTCAAAGAGAGAGTTCAAATTGGTCTCTCCATTATCTTATGGACTGCTTTTGCTTGGTGTTTTCAAAGCACTTCTAGCATTAGGCAGTTTTTGATCCAACCAACCCCCTGATTTCTACTGGGTAATTAGGACCCAGCAGAAAGTGAAATTCTGCCACCTGCATGTCTCTAAGGACCTACAGAGGAGAACATTCTTAATCATGCCACCCCCTTGCCAAATATGCCAGGGAGCAGGGGTTTTGATGCCTTTTAATTAAAATTCATTAAAGTCATAAGTTGGTCCATATCTATATTGAACAGCAAACAGCTTCTTACAAAAATAACTAGGCAAATATGCTCAAAGAGTGAAATCCTGGTGAGAATCTGGGTCAGAGAGTTAGCAGCATTAAAATTGATATCTTTGGGGATTTTGTGCAATCACAATATTCCAGATTCCATTATGCTGCTGTTTTGATTCCAGCTTTGAGAAGATAATATTTATGTCTTTTGGAAGGATAGTGCCAGTCACATGTACCCTACAGATGTGTTTCTCAACCCAGTTCAGTCCACATTTTTGCAAACTCATCTCTCCACAAGCCTGGACCAAGCTAATAAAAACAAAGGTGTGGAAGCAACATTAGAGTAAAAACAAGGAACCCACTGATTGACCCCTAAGACTTGATCAAGAAACACTGACCTGGTGTTTTATTTTGGGGACTATGAAGGTTCTCCATTAACAGAAGAGCAATGAGATACTTGATCCTTGATTCTCTCTAGCTCACCACTACCATGCTGGATCAATGAGCTCTGGAAAGGTGGGCTCCTAAATAAGTGCAAAATTGGAGTTTTCTAATAAACTTCCATAACTTATTAAAGTGTGTTTCCAATTTTAAAAGTCAGAATTTATACTTTGGAGACATCCTTTTCTTGTTAGGCTTTTTAAGGAAAAGTGCTGTACAATAGACCTTATGTAGTAATTCATGAGCATACATGTTTTCATCTTTTGGTTCAAACATAAGACCTGGAGGAAGCTGAGGATTTCTAACAGGCCTGGTTTTCTCTTCTGCAGCCTGTGCCATGAGCAGACCCTTCCTGTGACATACCAAGCCTGTGTTATCACCAAGGACTGTGAGGTGACAGAGTGGTCTGACTGGTCGGCCTGCTCAAAGGAATGCTACGAGCCCAATGGGCCCAAGGGCAAGCGGACGCGTATACGCCGCATCCAGCAGTTCAACGTGGGTGGAGGAACAGAGTGCCCCCACCTGGAGGAGTCTGAGACATGCACCCCTCAGGGTGACGGGATCCTGCCATGCATAGCGTAAGTCACGTGGGCCTTGCTTTTTCACTAAAATCGCAATTCAGCTAGCTTCTTTAGCCAAACAACAACAACAAAAAAACCCTACTGAAAATTACGTTGATTTAAGCCAAGTGCATTGCTTATATCCGAGACACATTGTCTTCTCAGTGGGTTTATTGATGCTGAATGGTTGTTACATGCTGAGGTATGTTTGGTGCTGTAGTAACAGCCATTTGGCCTGGTGTTAACAGTGGGTAGAACAATAATAAGCCTCACTTCATGCCCGTTGTCTGTTGGGGGGCTTTTGTGCAGTTTGTGTGGTGAAAAATACAGATGGAGGGATTAATGGGTGGAGGCGGGGTGGGGTATGGAGGCAGGCCTGTGGGGGCCCACTGGAGGAGCTGAAGGGAGGGGGGGCAGAGGGCTGCCATGCTGGCATGATGCCAGCCTGGATGCGGGAGGTGATGAATGGGGAGTGTCTTAGAGGACAGACCACGCAGCGTCTAATCCAATCCTCAGCACAGATGGTCATTCCGGGCTCCATCGCTCATCAGCATGCCGTACGGAATCCCACAGCCAGCATGGGATGGGAATGTGTGTCAGTCAGAAAATGCCCCAGCTGGACACAGGTCCCACTAAGGTAGCTTGCAAAAGCCAGGAAGGTGATGTCACCTCAGATCCCCATCATACCTTTACAGCTCTGCTGAGAGTTCCTCATGCTGAATGCTGTCACCAGGTCCAGAAACGACTCAAACCTTAGAATATCTCACTTATCTACCTCATGTTCATTATTTTTTTATTTTGAAGGAATACACCAAGATAATTTAACTTTTTTTCAAGACATTTTTCTTTTTCTTTTTTGATAGTTTTTATTTGTTCCATCAGAAACATTAGAAGTTTATTTCCCTTTAAGACATCAAAAATAGTCCCTTAAATCTAATGAAAGGAGAGAAATATTTGCAGGAAGAGTCATGGAGCATACAGGAGATACAGGCAAGTTGCTTGTATGTTTCCTTAATCTAATCTGTGAGGCTATGTCAATAAAAGCAGCAGGGTCCACACAGCCAGGTTAACTATAAGCATAGCCATAATCACAAAACAACAAGAACCACAGGGCTAAAACAAGATCAAAAGGAAGTCTAGATGGCAGGAAAGATTTGTTCAGAAATGCTCAAAAGACTGAGAAGAAAAGCTGGCAGTATATATATGCACAGGCCCTGATGAGTCTACGATTATCTACAGGTGCAGAATTGATGAGTGTTGTCAGAGTGGAGCAATGGGATGGTCAGGATTGGAGTGGCTTCTCACATACAAAAGTGTGTGTGACAGTAGGTGTGAAGCTGTTGGTTACTGAGACTCCTAACCCGGTCCGCATATTTGTCACAATCACTGAACAACAGATTGGTCACTGTGTCATCATATGTGATTCCTGACTCTTCTGTTTTTCTGTTTTTCTCTCTGGGAACTTGTACTTTATTGGATCTTTTAACTGAAATGTCTGGATGTTTCTCATTATATGTTGAAACTATAACAAATGACCATGCATGCCAGAATTGTATGTATTCTGTACACAAACCTGGACACTTTTTGTAGTTATTGTGAGGCTCCATGCTGCCATTAACCTTTCCCCAAGCCCCCTGAAGCTTATCCTCAGGTTTGAACACATCTGCAAAGGCTAAGCAGAGGTCAGCTGTTTATATGCTGGTCTTCAAAGCTCTCCTACAAACAGTGTCTACTGAATTCACACCCACCCATCACTACTTATGCTCTGTTCATCATTAGGACTTCATTTAGACAGAACTCATTTGGTGATGACATTAACAGCAGTGATAACATGAGTCAAGAGGAAAACCTAAATCATTTTGCTTGCATATTTCAGGGACACATCCATTCAAATGAATTAAACAGCATCCAGATCTGAGTTTGTTTTTTATTGTTCCCCTTTTTCTGTCTAATAATCTAATAGAAGTTTTTGATGCTGTAGGCGATTCTCCCCAGTCTCTGACAAACGATTATGATGAAAAATACATAAAAAAAAACATTTAAAAAATACATTAAAAAATACATAAAAAATCAGACAGCATGCAATAAAATTTCCCCCATTAAATATGAGTGAGATGTCTCTCTAATTTTGCCTCCCAAGGAATATGCAGCTCTCTCATTTGTTTGCAGTTCCTCTGCTTGAATCACGCTCTGCTATTATGAACAAACAAAAAGGTGAAGCCCAGGCACTAGACGTGCTGTAGCTCAATAATAAAGCTTTGACTGAAACTGAGTAGCCCTAAACTAGTCTGTCTGAGAGTAAACTACCTTCATAGCCCCACTTCATAGCAGGAGAACTGCTGTGGCATTCACATACACAGTAGGACGAAGGCCACAGGGTGTCCTTTCATGTCTACTATGGGAAGTAAGACAAGGGGATGGCAAAATCCCCTGTGCTGGATTTACACCTAGTACTCAGGTGTCAGATTTTGCTGTGGGAGATGATTAGAAGAGTAAATGAGATTGGTAATATTCCTCCAACACTCACTCTCTCTCTCACTCTATACAGTTATACCTGGAAGACCACGGAGTGGAGTGAATGCCGGGTGGATGTGCTCCTCAGCCAACAGGACCGTCGTCGGGGCAACCAGACAGGGCTATGCGGAGGTGGGATCCAGAATAGGGAGGTGTACTGTGTTCAGGCTCCCTCTGACTTCCAATCCAACCTCAACTCCCTCAAGAGCAAAGAAGGTAACCTTTACACCTGACTGCTTTATGCAAACAACCCAGGCATAATGACAGACACTAACTTGATCATAGATCATAGATGGTTCTCAGAGGCAACTGGGCTTGACAACTTGTATAAATGCCTGCTGTTTGGTTTGCATCTCTCCAACCTCCTCCACCTAAAATGTAGCTGAGGCTGCCTGAAGTTCTTAGGCTCCTGGCACACGTGCTAACGTAGTGGGCAGAAGCTCACTCCTCCAGCTCTGTTAGCACTGCCCATTAGGAACACAACAGCAGGTGCTGTCTCAGCTCATGTAGAAATCATAGACAAAAATAAAAATGTAAATGAGAGAGTAATTATCTTGAATACTCTTTTCAGATCATGGCATTTTGTACAAATTTTGATTCTGAGAAAAAGATGTGAATCGCTAGATGTGTATTGCTTCCATCTACCTGTCATCTGAATCTGGGTTATAGGTATAATTAAAGAAAATAAAGATATATAAAGTTATATGTTCATGCTGTCTTTGTTGCTTTGGTATTTTAGTACATTAATGCCACCTAAAATTAAATAAATTGAAAACATACATACACATACACACACTCATTATGTATGATGTGACATAGCCAAAGAGGTCCCCGTAACCCCATGCTGGGCACTGAAGCTGGTAGCATGCCTGCACTCTTTCTCAGACTGACACGCAGAGTCTCCTGCCATCTGCTCTGTCCGCTGATCCAGTGACCTCTCACAAGACTTATTCAGATGGCCACAGCTGCTCCCTATCCATGAGCCAGTGCAGGTTCCTCCAGAGAGATAGAGAGAGAGAACACTACATGAGAAGAGATCTGTTCAAATAGCAACATGTCTGTAATCTGTACCTCTCCACTGAGCAGTGCTGCTCCCAGCAGGGCTGCTGCCTTGGCCCTGAACAGGTTGAAAGGGCTGGGCATCACCGCCTGCCTCAGTGAGGTGCCAGTTGTGGCTTGTTGATGAGATGCATAGCAAGCATGCGGGGAGCACTGACACATGTACAGACACACTTGTGATTTTCTTGTCTTTATGATATGAACTTCAGAATCCTGGTATACTGCATGAGTCTCCTTTCCTCACTTCTTCTATCTTTTGGACCCATCTGATATGACTCTTCTTTCTCTCCATTATTTTGGGCTTGTTAAACCACACAGATTTTTTTGGTTCAACAGGGAACCTTAAGTTAACAGCAGGGGTTGCGTGTAATTGACCATGTCAGGGTAATATACTGCTGTGCTGATTTATTCACAGATCTTTATATTAATGTGAAGCAATTATGGAATGCAGATTCACATAACGCCAAGCAGTATGTTTTATGCCAAATCAATCTGATCATTTTCTATCAGCAATGACGGCTAAATGCTCTAGTAGGACATTCTGGAGGCTAGCCACATCTCCCCCCCCCCCCATGTTTTGCACTGCAGTATTTAACATGCTCAGTAGGCTCGATAATCATTGTGATCCCCATATGTGTTGATGCCATGGGAATAGGAAAGCTTTTTTTGAACCACAAATCTGATCCAGTCATTTGAGGATTAATGCCGGATTCCCGAGCTCAGAGTATGAATATGCATAAAATGGTGCTGGAAAGCAGTCGTGCTTTTTGCATTTCAAAAGCAGCTCACAGTGCTTTGCTCTGCCAGTGGAGATGGCATTCCTTCCCGTGCCCTGCTCTGCCATTCGTGCTGGTTGTGGCACGAGCAGGAGAGGGCAAAGTGAGAGATTTCCTGTCTCAGTGGGGGGGGCTGCTGATTGCCAGATGCCAGATGTTTCAGTCTTTATCCATTAACACAGCCCCGGATGCAGAGAGCCGGAGTGCGAGAAAGCAAGGCAGTGTTTAAGCAACGGCACCACTGATGTTCATTAGTTCCACCCTGGCTGTGTTTCCACCCTGACTGTAATCGAAGTGGCACCCTGTTGAGGGGCCTGCACGAGTGGTTCAGCACGATGACTGTTTATGCCGCTGCCATGCAGATCTCCATGGTGGGTGCATGGAGTTATTGATGACGATGGTGATGATGATGACGGTGGTCCTGCACATGCACTGGTGCCTGGGGGCAAGGGCCCGATGGGACAGTGACACCCTAATTAGGCTGCGTGAGCCCTAGGTGGCAAAGCCTGAACCATCTGGCCTCTGCGCAAGCCATGTGCCAACTGAGCAAAGTCAGGCAGCAAGGAGAGAGTCATTAATCAGGCTAGGTTAATGGGACCCATAGCAGGGGCTCATAGAGACTCACGACCAGAGGCAGGCCTTTGTAAATCGGAATGCAAGACAATCACATACTTGAAAAGCAAAGACAAATAGGACATTGGATTCAACTAAATTAAATAATACATTTTTCCAGAGCTTATTTGTTCTACAGTCTCTTTAGGGGTGATGCGTTTGCTCTGTTTTCAGATGAGTTCATTCTGAATTTGGTGTGATGCTTGGATAATGGATCATAGCATTAGTTAATTTGAAAACACACTTTTAAACTCACTTAAACAAGCTTAGTCTAACAATTTCTTTGATTACCTTTATTCATGAGTTATTTAGGAATTAATAATTGTCTTGAAAGCTCATTTTATTTTACACATCTTAACCACCCCACCTCCCCCAAACACACACACACACACACACACACACACTCACACACACACACACACACACACACACACACACACACACACACACACACACACACACACACACACACACATTTTTACAACCAGCTCCATCAAGGCACACACCTTTTGGTCACACAGAGCAATTTGCATGTGAATGAAGTTAGGATCTGTCATGGGGACATCCATCAGAGCTGTGACCTTGCATAAAGTCACCTACTGTGCTGTAGACATGCACACACAAGAAGCTAAAAATAAAATGGAAAAAATAATGCACTTAAAATATATTTTAAAAAAATGAAATGTGGTGGATGTGTCTCTGGATATAAAAATAAAAAACAAAAAATACATTTAAGGTAGATTAAGTGATGCATTCTCTGCCTTAATTCCATTGAGCCACAATGAGTAATGGGTTGATAATCATTTTTTAATGTGTACCTTAAGAAATGTTTAAACTTGACTTATCACTGCACATTAACATGTCTCCAAGTACATTGTAAAATAAAACTAGTATGTCCATCACACACAGAGATCAAATGATCAGCAGTGTAGTACCTCTGCACTAGAGCTCCATGTCAGCCTGCTGTATACATGCATTTCATTTCTCCACAGCTTCGCGGCCGGTGAACAGCGACCTGTGTATAGGGCTTCCTCCCAACACCACTCAGCTGTGTCACATCCCATGTCCAGTGGAGTGTGAGGTCTCTTCCTGGAGTGCCTGGGGACCCTGCACGTTTGAGAACTGTCAGGACCAGAGCTCCAAGAAAGGTGAATTCCGCTACAAACTGGAGCTGCACTATGTATTTAATGCTTTGCTGTAATGTCCTGGGCCACTTCAATGCACTCATTCACTGCATTCATGGTAAGGCAATGGATCAGGGGGCTTTTCTTTAAGTGTTAAACATCATGTGCCTCATCATGAGCTCCTTGAACTGTGTCACCTTCAGTGTCTGTGTTATGGTGCTTATCGGAATCTGCACGTCCCCAAAAGCCTTGAGGCTACCAGACACAGATTAAGGGTTAAAGGGGTTAAAAAAGATAAGAAAAGGGGTTTTTCCTCTTTTGTGTGTCCTTCATGGAGAGAAGACGTGTGATTGACAAATGGAGAAGGAAGTAAATAAAAGCTGCTCGCATCCCCTTTGCTGGTTCTCACAGTCAGTGCTGGTCCAGCGATGAAGCTGCCATGCTGTCTGCCTGCCTCGTTCATCACGCCGGCGACAGCAACCTGTGCAGCGGTTAATGTGTATTGACTCTCTCCTAATGAAGCGACTCAAATGGCTAGAACTGGAACAAATTCTCCGCCGTGTATTTTAATGATGGATTCCCTCCCTATATCCATCTTGCATGCTCCTTCTTCCGATACTCATGCTCTACAGCATACGCCTGCACATTCGGGAGGCAGCATGCTCTGGTGCTCACATCCGGATATGCGCTCATCTCCCCAGATGCCATGGGCTACGGGACTGGAGCGGGGTGCTTTGTCTTTTTGTGTTGCACATGTGTCTCATAGAACTGGGATCTCAGAGCAACAGAGACATTGGTGTGTCTCAGACATTATAACTTTAGTTATCTTCCTTTGAAGGGATCCAAATGTGTTTATGTTTGTCCTTCAAAAACTTATAAATAGTTGTTTGTAATTACTAATCTAATTTGTACTAATAGTATTTATTTTCTAGTAAGACTTGCATTAACATTGACACACAAATGATGTGTTCATGTGCTCCAGGAACACTACTGCAGGGTCATGGCCCCCCAGTGCTCATTAAGTCATAGAGATTCTAGTAATGGAGCATCACCCAGTGCTGGGCATTTTAAAGGGAATCAGGCAGAGTAGTGTCACACACACACACACACACACACACACACACACATCCTCTAGATCTGTTTAGCAGCACATGACACAATCTCCTCCACCCCTCTTTGTTTTTCTAACACAATGACCTTTGTTTCGACCACAAGGCTGAAAAAATGCCAGTGGGGAGAGAAGTACAGAAATAATCAGAGAGATGGACACCTTGGCCATCTTGGTCCTGCAGACCCCTTCTGACTCCCTCTGGTCCTGCTTATCAGCTCCAGACAGCAGAAGATTAGACCCAGGGATTAGACCCAGGGACTGGTGAGCTGTAGGGTGGGGGCTCACTACAGTGACCTTTGGCCAACACCAGGTTCAGCCTCACATACCCCGCATTCCAAGGCTGTACTGTATTAATGATTTGCTAAACATGTTAGTCTCCTTGGAGGGAAGCTGTAATGAATGAAGAATAATAATAATTATGTTTAGCAGTTCCAGTAATTTCCTTTGTCTTCTCTGCCTAATGGGCTGTCGAGTTAAATGTGGTATGATTGGGGGACAGGGAGTGCTGGGTGACTAATGAGCCATTCTTCCCATGTGCCTGCGCTTATGGCAGGTTTCAAACTGAGGAAGAGGAAGGTTCTGAACGAGCCGACGGGTGGCGCAGGAAACTGCCCCCACCTGACGGAAGCTATACCATGTGAGGAACCCAGCTGCTACGACTGGTTGCTGGTGAGGCTGGAAGAATGTATTCCTGATAATAACAGAGAGTGTGGACCCGGTACCCAGAACCCACAAGTACAATGCATCAACAGCGATGGTAAGAATCTCCCACGTACAAGAAAATTGTTTTAGAGCAGAAAAAGTGAAGCGATGGTTTCAGGGCACTGTAACTAAAACTAGTCTCCAGGTGTTATGAGTCATTCCATAGAAACAAATCATTTTAATTAAACAGCATTTTATACAATCCCAGTAGAGATGCTCAGGGCCCATTTTGTGGCTACCTTTGGCTGAAAATGCAGTGACAAATCCAGACTGTTCAGTTCTTGCGCAGATAAATGTGCTCATGAACTCCATCCATAGGCCCTTTGTTCTGATCTGCTACCCAATGGGGTAATTGCTGTTTTTATTGTAGCTGCTGGTAGTAGCCCTCTTTGTTCGAGTGGCCAAAGGTGGGGGGGGGGAGTTCAGAGCAATGAGCGGTGTGTTTGCTGGCTTGTACCACTCTACACCCCATGCCTCATGTGCGATTGCAGTCTGCTTTCTAACTGGCCCAAAGGCTCTGGGCTGTTCACCAGTGTTCAGTCATTATCGGGCTGAGTGAATAGCTACAAGGCAGTGTGGCTGAGCTACGCAGGCGCCATCTGTGAGATCAGAAAAGCACATGCTTTTCCTAGGGACAAACACATACCTATAACTGTGGTAAATAGCTTACAGCACAGTCATCCATGGACAAGGAGTTGCTTTTCAGTAGCTCACACTGAATAGTGGCACATAAGGCAGAGGGGAAGATGTTTACTCAACCCACATTCCCCCCAAACCCTACTATTATCACTACCAGGTCCCTTTGACAAACACACACACACACACACACACACACACACATACTTACGCAGACAAGCTCCATGATAATAGCAAGCGGACATAAATATTACAACACTGCCTCTGGGGCATTGTCCTGTAGGTCTTTAGTGATAAATTCTTCAGCCTTATTCAGGTTTAATCATGTGTGTTCAACTGTTTCTATCCACAGTAACATGGAGGCCTGAAAGGTGGTCTTCTCAAGCTTCATTTTTTTTCTCAGCTCTTAGCTTTAAGTGCATCTCGGGGAAGTCAGACACCCAGACACGTTGCACTAATGCATTTTTAATGGGATTTTGTGGATGAATGTTTTGGTCGGCTTGATGAAAGACCAGTAGGAGGGATAGGGAAAAATGTATTGCAGTTTAATTGGAATTCTAATTTAACCAATCTAATTAATTTAATCTAATACAGAATAGAGCAGCATAGCTGATTGAATGATTCAACAAAGTGAAAAATTAATTTTGAATGACTGAAACAGGAGGATATAAATGTATTGTAGTTGAATAGATTAATTCAGTACAATTTATCAGAAAGAAATAAACTTAGATGATGGTGAATTTGAGGAAGATCATTATCACACTGTTACGATAGAAATGCCAGCTCTGTGACGTCTGTGGTTTTTCTGGTAAAATGTGTCACTGAAACAGGGGCACATTAATGAATGAATTCTAAGTGTGTGCACTGTGATTGTACTTCACATCTGCAGATTTCTCTCCTTGTTTAAGAGAATTTTGATGTGCAGACATAGCAATTACCAGGAAATTCGACCTCAGCATGCACACAGCTAATGAGCACCCAAGGGAGGGAGAAAGAGAGATAGAAGAGAGATTGAGAAAGAGAAGGATGGAGAGATAGGAGAGAGAGAGGGAGGGAGAAATAGTGAGCACACAGATGTGTGCGCATCTCAATCAGAGTCTCATAATCGCTGTCCCCATTTCTCGCCAGCTGAGAGTCCTACTGCCTGTGTCTCAGCTGTTGCCGTAGTGATGACTACTCCCCCGTGCAACTCAAAGGAATAACATCATTTTTTATTTCTCCATAGTACAGCCCTGCACTTATGACATTCCTTGTATGTCCTATTTCTATTAGACGTCTCTATTAAACTGACTTATGTTCTTGGAAGACCGTCACATCTGAGAGCGTATTTAGAATACCCCAATGCATATAGAATGCTCATTATTTGACCACCTTTTCCACACGTGATATATTGAAATATGATAAGTATACTAAAAGCTGGTCATAGAGACATTTAACATGTTCAAAGTGGTGCCTATGGGGATTCTTTTTTATTTCGTGGATGGAGGAATACAGAGTATGAAAACTTGAAAACACTAGCATTTCAAACAATATTTATTATTGCCTCTTTCCATGGGTCTGCCTCCCATGGCTGAGAGTTTGTTGTAGTTTAAATCTAGGTACATTGCTTTAGAGAGAAATAATAGGATTTGTCCAAAGTCACTCCTCTTTCTCTTTGTCCTCCCTCATATTCAGTGAGACATTGAACGTGGTGTTCTGTCCTCTGTGTTCGCTCCATCTTATGAATGAAATTAAAGCTCAGCACACCTCAAAGTCAGCTTGAATTTATCCAAGCCTGCTTTCTCCAGATTAATCTCCTCTGGACGTGACAACCCCCACCCCCCAAAAAATGAACAATGTCAGACGGTGTCTAGTACTTTTCTATTGACAATACATGCATGCAGGTGATGAGGGATTTTCAGAAATCTGTGCTATATAAACTGATAACATCAAACATTTATAGAACTGTAAATGTCACAAACATGTACCTGATATATCAAATTATGTATAAAGATCGTTTTAGAAATGCTTTATTTTAGATATGACTAGTGATTTAAAAAACAAATAAGTTTATTATTCTGGATAGAGATATTCAAATTTAATTCCTGATACAAATGTTTGTAACATATGTTAAAGTATCTATTGACCTTTTCTGCTTTTAATGAGAAACTGTCACAAAAGAGAGAGAAAATTGTCCTTAAGAAAATCATCAATGTCAAACAAGAGATGTAATGATTTTCCCCTGCCATGGAAGGCTTCCTCTTGGATGTGGATCCACATCTACAGCAGAAGGAGGACTAACTGCCTCCCAGCTGTCCTGTCCTCATCCCTCTCATGTCCCTGGGCCTCCTGGCCCTCCTGGCCCTCCTGGCCCTTTATTGATTCCTGTTGTCTGCTGCTGATGAGAATAGATCTGGGTTATCCCACAGGGTCCCACCATGTCATCCAATGCTGTGACTTTTATTGTCAGTGTTTGGGATTTTTTTAGTGGTCCTTTCTGACCAAGGCAGGGTGGGGTATGACTAATCAATTCAGGACCCCATACAGAGCCTAAGTGGGGCTGGTTTCCAAAATAAGGTCTTTCAGATGACCTCAGTGTGGACCACCTGTTTTTTTTAGTGGTCTAATAATTAATCCTTTTTTGGTCTTTTTGAGAACCAATATCTTTGGTATGCGTTTGGTAGATTTTATTAGCACATGATGAGGATTTTATTAGCCCAGCAAAATGGATGGTCTCCCAGGGCACTTTATGGTCTTCCTGGTTTAGCCCTAAGATAAACCTTTCTGTGCTAACACAGTGTGGGACAGAGGTGCGATTGCCACTTATGTTGCTGTGAAAAGGCTCTTAGCTTGACTGGAGTGTACATGACTTCATTCATGCCTCCAACAGCTCTCCGGTGTCTATGTCTGCCACATCCATTTCCTGCGAATCCAAGCTGAGAAGCAAGATAATGCAGAATTCATGTCCATGGCTGGGAGTGAACTACAGTTGAACCTACTCCCTGTACTTTTGGGCTTTTCTACTGCATTAGACTGCACATTAAGGAAATATATTCAAGATATATGTGCATATTAGAGCTGTTTCATTCTTAGTATGGTATCCAGGTATATTAGAGCTCCTGAATATGCAGATTTTATGTAAGAACACCTATATGCTTATATATGCACTATTCATGTGTTAGAAAGAACACCTATATGCATATAGAAGACCTATATGCATATATATGCACTATTCTTTTGTTGAAAGCTGAAAGCTTATTAAGACATGAATGTGTTTCTGCAGTGCATAAGTAGAGCATTGCATGTAGTAAAGAGGACATGGGATTAGATTGTGAGTGCAGTACCAATTTCCTGTGTGGTCTGACATCTCAAATGTAGAGCATACCCTGACAAACTAGACCATCAAAACACATTTTGGTAAGATTTCTGAAGGGCATTGTTTAGAAGGCTACATAAGCCCTTCATAAGAGACATTAATGCACATATAAACATCTATGTACATAAACATTTATAAGCATCCACTGTCATAAAAACTTTTGTCAACTTTGACAAATTAGGTCAAGTGACAGATTTTTGGTTATATTAGAATGTGTCATAACACTCGGTGGGAAAAAATGACATCACAAATTATAACCAGTGTTAGTTTGGTATGTCAGGGTGACAGCTTACCATGTAAAGCTGCTACCAAAAAATATTGATTGAGGACATAAAAAAAAAGCTCTGAACTATATCCTGTACTGTTGTAACAATCACATGGAAAACTATTGTGTAACATAGTTTAGTGAAGTTTTTTACACTGACAGTTTTAATTAATGATAGATTTCTGTGCATTTTAATTAGCCATTAAAACAAACTATAACATGTGGGCTATATTCTGTGTGCAGATTGCTTTAAAATGACAGCAGTACATTTTTGTATGGCTATATTACCATGTTTATTTCAAGTGCTGATTATATTTGGCTCCACGCTTGCCATACTCAGGTGAGTTTGTGGACATGCAGCTGTGTCGTGATGCCATCCTGCCCATACCTGTGCTGTGCGAGGTGCCCTGCCTGAGGGACTGTGTGCTGAGCCCCTGGACGTCCTGGTCACTCTGCTCACACACCTGCTCGGGCAAGAACACAGAGGGCAAGCAGACACGGGCACGCTCCATTCTGGCCTATAGTGCTGGAGAGGGTGGGTGACGCTCTGGCCTTCCGGCCCCCAGTTTCTCTGCCTTTCTCCTTTTTCTCCTTTTTATCTGAATATCTTTTCCCTCCATCTCTTCCTGTTTCAATCTGCTTTAAGTTTAATGTCACCTATGTTCTTCCACAGCCACTTGAAAAGCTCAAGCTCAGTTATCACTGAGGCAAAATAAATGTTATAGTGCAAAGATTAATACACATTTCATGTAACCATACTACAGTAAGGGTTATATAGTTATTAGACATTAAATGTTTCTCACTGAAACACTTCAATATAGGACTCTCTAAATTCTAAATGCTTAGAATTTTTCTAAAGGTGTTTCGTATGTTCTAAATGTTCTTCTTCCCTTTGGTGTAATTTGTAGGTTTGTAGCCATTGATGCACAATTAGTAGGTAAGACCTGAAGTGTGAATATCTAGTGCAGCCATGCCCTGCTGTGCTTGTTCAGCACTGTTCCACATTAGAAGCTGTGCAAAAACCCTGGGCAGGCAAGGTAATGAGTATCTCTAAGTGTTAAGTGATTCAAACCTCAGGTGGGCCAGACTGGGGGAGCGAGTGTCTGATTTGTAATGGAGTGATGGTGAAGAGAGCGCCTCAAGGTGCAAGCCTGTTCCTCCAAGCTGTCACTCACCAGCCAGGATTCCATTTGCACAAATATGCTGTTTGAGAGAGTATGGCCTGTGCCGACGTCTAAGAACAAATCAGCTTGGCTTCATTTTATATCATAGCTATCAATTTAATGGTCACACAGGTGTCTCCACTCCACTATGTCTTCCAGACTAGAACAGGTCACAGTCAAGAGCAGCATATTCAATACAGCTGTGGTGGGAGGGAAGCAGCTCAATACATTATGGATTTAGCACGTGGATGTGTGATTGTTCATGCAGTGTGATGGACTTTGCACGTGTGGGGGAGGTGAGACCCGACAGTGCTGCGTTGAGCGCTTGATTAGGCTTCAAATGGCTTGGCAGAGCACGTCCAAAATGGATGACGAGCATCTGACAAAGCAGGCGTGGACTGAGTACAGCATGAAGCTAGCACCTGCCATCTGGCTCCAGACGCGGCAGCAGGAGAGGTGTGCGTAAGGTCGGAATTGGTTCTGTGACTGCGCCCACATGGGCCAGCTAAGGATGAGCACCAAGAGGCTGCCTTTGGTTTCGCTGTGAGTGGGACAGAGCCCCTGGCATCGGCGTAAGTAATTACACCAAGCTATGTACGAATGCAAAGGATTAGCCTTCATCTAAGTAGAAGGTCACTAAATAATAGAAGGCAGAGTTAATCCTCATGTGAAACTATTTGATGCCAGAATGGTTTTCTGGGGCAGTGCTGCAAGGGTCCAATGACCTGCCTTATTACAGTACAAGATACTGTAGAGGCTCAGTAATGGTGTGTAAAGAAGAGCTTTTGTCTTTCTGCTCTTTTGCGGTCATTATGCCCAGTCTTCCTCATAGCTCTGTGCAAGCCTTTTTTAATGATCCCAGCAAACCTGATGAGGCATGCGATAATGGTTGATAATTTGTTTATAAATGACCTATAGCAGGACATTATCCTTCCCCGCTACAAAGGATAAGTCAATTATTTGTTATTTCCAGTTGCTCCTGAAGGAGAACCTGTTAATATACAGTTCATACATTTTTCTCACTCCAGCATTGATTGTGCTGTGGTCAGTAATGGCTGACCTCTTAGTCCCTTTGCCCTGGCGACTTGGCTGTAGTCTAGGCTGTAGGGGTTGTGAAAGGCCCAGCTGGGCAGCCCGTGTCATTCCTCTGCTCCCTGGCAGGGCTCTCTGCGGTATCTTTTAAGATGGGCAAGTTCGTTGTCTCAACATCACATGCTGCAGGTGGATGATAAACTTAAGGGAAGTTCATGTTATAAATTGTTAACGCTAGCTATCAACACATAGAGTCATTATGAATTAATAACACACACATTTCTAAGTAAACAGCACACAGATTAGTAAAGTATTAGACACGGTAGAACACTTTTTTTCTATTTGAGTTTGTCTGATTTCATCTGACTAATCAAAAAAGGACATTTTCCAGTTCCACTCTATTACATTAATTGGATAAAGAACAAAGTACCAGATCCTTCCTGGCCCCTTTGTGAAAAACAAATGATCTTTATAATCATTCCCTAAGAACAAACCAACAAAGAGGGTTTGTGCAAAGGCTTAAGGATTTAATCAGCTTGTTGCTATTTTAACCTGATCTGGTCAGAGCTCATTAGAACTGCTCTCCCTCCAGGGAGATTTGGTGGCATCTCTGCAGCAGGATGTGATTTATCCCCTGTCCCATCATCATATCAAACACACAGGAGACAGTGCTCATTGTATGCTGCTAAGATGATAGTGCAGTTGTTTGCTAACATTAGGCCATTATGTCTAACATACTTGATATTTAGTGGAAATCTTTTTTGTTTTTGTTTGTTTTACTTGCTTTTTGAATCTGGTGTGTAAGTTAAAAATATATATGAAGCTTTATGTTGATATTTTCAGTGAAAGTTTGTCAGTGAAAGTTTGAGCTCTTTTAAGGTACAGCCTTGGTTAGTTACGATTAGACATGCTATGAAAGGAAAATAAACATTAGTACTAGTAATGCAACAAAAACAGATTTCTTCAGACTGTGTCTAGGGTTTTTCTGTTTTTTAATAGGAATACTTTAGTTCTAATAAGAACACATGCTTAAATTCCACCATGTAAAGTGCTATTCCAAATATTAAGAAATTCTTATAAATATTTTCTCATTAGAATTCAACTATGTGATATAAAAACTGAACTGATCCCCGTGATGTGGCCAGCAGATTTTACCCAGCACACTTCACCATGCAGCCATGTTCTCCCTGTAACAGGTGGCGTACAATGTCCCAACAGCAGTGCCCTGCAGGAGGCAAGGAGCTGCAACGAACACCCCTGCACTGTCTACCACTGGCAGACGGGCCCCTGGGGGCCATGCATAGAGGACACCTCTGTACCCACCTCCAATGGCTCCCTGAGCCCTGGAGGAGCAGGGGCAGGGGGCATCGAGGCTTCCTGTGCCGTGGGTATGCAGACCCGCAAGGTCATCTGCGTGCGGGTCAACGTGGGTCAAGTGCCACCCAAGAAGTAAGTGCCGATTCTACTGGGAATGTACGCTGGATTATTTCATGTTGCATTTTAAATGGCTTTAACAGACAGTTATGAACTGAACTCTAGTGTATTTTGAAGAAATACATTCAATGTTAAGTGTTTGCTTAATATTGTCAGAAGAGTCAGGAAAGCTGCAGTAGGAATACTTTATTGGTGTTTACTTTTAATATATTTATGAATATTAAGAATGTAGCATGCAGCGCAATTTTTAATACAGTTTTTGTAAAAAAAAAAAAAAAAAAATTATCCCTGTACTCTAACACTCCAGCACTGAGATTAAAAAACAATGTCTATGGGGTTAAAGGGAATAAGGGACCTGTAGTTTGATAGCATTTATATTAATTCTGAACCAAAGACCTTTTCATACACAGCAATAGCAACTGGACAAATTAACATAATCATAAATAAAGCATAATTTTTGGTACTTTGCGTACGTTACTGCAAGTCCTCCACAGTGGTTAATTGTCTGAAGCCTGCAACATACATTAGAGGGTCACAGACATCAAGGAATGAGAGGTATCTTCCCTGTTGTTGTTTTGGTAGAATATATTTGCATTTCTTGCTTGTCTCAGTACACTTAGGGGTCTCTGTGTCACATGACTGACTTGGCCAGTCAGGAAAAGCTCACTTTATGGTTATAAAAACTCCACAGTTCCTTTAACAGTATGGTTTGGCACATTTTGAGGCTTTGGGATTAACTGGAACAGTTATGAGGCTTCTGATCACCACAGACTTGATCAAGCTACCACCATTAGGAGTCGTCATGAAGTACAAGTG
>NC_137498.1:39499234-39516734 GCF_041902795.1 Electrophorus electricus | reverse complement strand
AGTGGTTTATATGAAATATTGACATGGTGCCTTTCAAGGAACATCTGCTGGAGAAAGGCTTCATAGTCTACACACCAATATCTTCATACACTTCCATTTCCTTTTAGGTTTTCTGTACAAAAGAAAATATTTGACATTTTTTTGACATATAGTCATATTGTTGAGGTTCAAAGACTATTTTCATGCTGTTAGTCAGCCTGGCTGTTGAGATGGATGTAGCCTTGCAAACCTTATGTGTCTCTGTGTTTAAAAAAAAACCCCAAAAAACTGTTCTACTTTACCTCAAACAATTCAGTGTGAATACAACCCAGTGGTACACTTTTACTAGCATTAATGCAGCAATTATAGCAACAAGGCCAAATTAGTAAATTATCCACATGCACATCAGACATTTCATTAAAAATGAAGGCTAGCAAAGATCTTCTGTAATTAGTTAGTTAGATTTCATGATGCAATGAATGCAGTGAATTTGGTCCCACACTCCTAGTTTTGCAGTGTGCTGCTATGAGGATGTGCAAGGTGCAGGTAAACAGAAAGATAATCTGTTTAGTCTGAATTAACATAATGCCATGCATGAAATGTTTGTATCTTCACACTAATATTATTGAAATAAATAAATACAATCCCAAAATATCCACTTTATAGCATAAATATTATATTGTCTTAGTAATCCAAATTAAACTGTTTTTTTTTTCTTTCAGAAATCAATAGTTGGAGTTCTTGATCTAGTGTGTGTAACTGAACTTGTGATTTATACATTGTTTATATTTCAAGTGTCTGTCTGTCATTCTTAAGGTGGAGCTATGAAGAAGAAACAGTCAAGGAAACGCATCATCATTCAACTGCCAGCCAATGGGGGCCAGGATTGCCCAGAAGTACGCTACCAGGAGAAGGAGTGTGAGGCACCTTCTGTTTGCCCTGGCTACCGGTGAGCACAGCACAGAACCACAAATACACATGCAATATATAACAAGTTTGTATAATATTGTGTGTTCACACAGGCATGGTAAAGCAACTCTGAGAAGTTGTTTAAGTAAATGAAGCATGCCTTCTATCTGTGCTGAAGGTGGAAGACCCATAAGTGGAGACGGTGTCAGCTGGTGCCGTGGTCTATTCGGAAAGATAGCCCTGGCGCTCAGGAAACATGTGGACCAGGGTTACAGGCTAGAGGTACTGACAACACAACACCGCCAATCTGGAGTTTAATCTACTCTACATCAGGGGAAGCCAAATCCAGTATTGAGATCTACTTCAAGTGTGGTCTGACATTAGTCATAAATGTCTCTAATAAACAGATGCTACTGGAAGACTTGATTAACTGGAGCAGGTGTGGTAGATTATGGTTGGAGCTAATCTCTACAGGGTGGTAGAGCTCTCCATCTTAAATTCTTCCTGAAAGATTGTTTAGGGGTTCTTTGCAACCTTGGCAGTAAGAAGAAATTTTCAGTGTAGTGGGTTTTATCACAGTAAATCTATATGCAACTAATATGGTTTAAAGGAAGGTAGGAACCTGCTAAAAGATGGTGGATGACAACTCATCTGATTAGGCTGGATTCAGACTGCAGGAAAACATCCATGGTCATTAAAAAAAAAAAATTAGAAACAGTTTGGGGATTGTCGTGTGTACTTGTATGTTTAGATGGTACGGTATGTGTAAAACAGCCTCATTTTACATGTGGAAGTGTGTGGGATTGGTCTCCTTCCACTTCTGAGAGTGTCTGAAGAGCAAGGGAGAGTAAGCATCAAAGCACCAGCACGGGTTCATTTGCAGGCAACATTAATGTCAGTGTAAATGATACTGGATCTAAAAGAGGCTGGTGAAGTTCTCTGAAGCACCACAAAGCTCAGCCCCAGGCTCAGGCTCTCGCTGATAAACAGACATAAAGATTCAAAGCTGAACCCAGTCGCCATATGCCAGCTCAGTGGGACCACTGAGTACTTAGGAAAGGTGACAACACAGCAGGTCTGCATTATAAAACTGAATGGAATAGTTAAAATGACAGTGGAGTTCATAATGGGCGAGACTTCTTTTATGGCTCTTTATCATATTGAAGGAAATAAGAACTGAGCATTCTGGAAGTCCCACAGAGTTCAGAGAGTGTGGGAGACACAACATAGAGCACATGATGGCAAAATGTTTATATAACTAATTTACAAAAGTACTAAATGTAAAGAACTTGTTAGAAGTGATGAAGAAGGAAACTAGGTCACAGGGAAAGACAAGGTAAAGCTAAAGAGGTTGTCTGCACATAGTTCTTAGACTTCTAGTAGCAGCCTGAGGAAAACAGGCATGAGTTACATCAGATCAGATCACTAGATGGGCGTCTTTTAATGGCTTTCTCTGTATTAAGCCTCATTACCTGTAACCATATCCTACTAAATGCAGACGCGGCTGGAGAAGCAATCCGATCCAGGGCCTTTTACCTTCTCTCACCCATACAGGACCTGTTCATCTACACCAGTCAATAAACATTACTCTGCTCTAATGTTAATACATCAGTTTGCCATTATTCTTATTCAGTATTTGGGGATGTGCATGCAAGATTGTTTCTCCCTGTACCAGTGTGAAGCTAAAGAACAGCAGAACTTGGCTTCTAGGTTTGTTCTATTAGTCTGGCCTTAAGTCTGCTGTCTCTTTCTGTGTTAACTGACATTCTTCCTCTCTCTCTGACTCTTCCTCTCTTTCCTGCACACTCCCTCCATCTCTGAAGCGGTGTCCTGTCGGAAGCAGGATGGTGGGCAGGTGGACATTGGGGTGTGTCTGAAGCTGGCTGGTCCAATGCCCCTGCTCTCTCAGGCCTGTCAGCACCCATGTCAGGATGACTGCCAGTTGACCAGCTGGTCCAGGTTCTCGTCCTGTGCGTCTGACTGTGTGGGGGTGCGCACACGTAGACGTTTACTTGTGGGTGAGTAGCACAGGTCTCATACAAGACCCCCATCCCCACACACACAATCCCACACACACAACCCTACACACACGAGCCCATCCAAAAGGCCTTGTAATCAAATCATATTTGATCATTTATTTGATCCTGCATGAAAAATGAAAATCCTGCATAGTCTTAACTAAACTGGTTACCCTATATGATTGACCATTGTCTAAAAGCAGTCTAAACATTTGTACAAACTGTGATTTACTGTCTATTTCAAATGCTTACTGATTAGCTAAGAGGAGGTCATTGTAATTGTAAATTTCCTCTAGTAATAAATCTGTTTTAAAACATATTCTCATTAAATCAAGCATCTTTGCAGTATAAATACCCAGAACTGGTCCTGTGTCCTTCTGGTTTAAGGTGGACAAATCTACTCATGACCACTGGATCTGTGAAAGTGTTTATATATATATAATGTGTGTGTGTGTGTGTGTGTGTGTGTGTGTGTGTGTGTGTGTGTGTTTATTTTATCTTGGAAGGTAAGAGTAAGAAAAGAGATCACTGTAAAAATACTCAGGTGTACCCACTCAGCGAAACCCAATACTGCCCCTGCAATAAGTACAATGCCCAGCCTGTGGGGAACTGGTCTGACTGCATCTTGCCAGAGGGCGGCCGAGTAGAGGGACTCCTGGGTATGAAGGTGCAGGGCGATATCAAGGAATGTGGCCAGGGCTATCGGTACCAGGCCATGGTGTGCTACGACCAGGACAACCGACTGGTGGAGACCTCCCGCTGCAACAGTCACGGTGTGACATGAAAGCTAAGCTCACTGGACTCCAGCCCACACAAACACAGACCTGCACAAAGACTGGGCATAATTAGCAAAAATGCATGTGATTATAAAAATTAACAGTTCTAACACAGTTCAATTGTCACACAGACGTTCATTGAAACTGCAGTGCTTCTGAGCTTCTTTTTCTTTCATGCAATAATTTAGCAAATAAAAATGTTGTTAGTGTGTTATTGTATTGTCCGGGATCAGCTTCTGCATTGGGTGCCTCTCAGCAAGAAAGGAAAGCAGTTTCCTCATTGTGAGTGCTGAGCATCCAGTGATGGGAAATTCAATAGAAGCGAATCAATGTGGAAAGTGAGAACCCTGGTGCATCATTCACAGGCTAAATCTGTCAAGGCACCTCCAAACAAGGCAGATTAGCATTTTACTATATTCAGCACAGAACACAGGGAAGGAGTCAGGAGAATGATTGAACAATCTTTTGGGTTTTGAGGGGAGGATGCAATTTCTGGGCAATGTTGAGGATTCTCTCTTTATGAGTCATAGTTGAGATTGAATTCTCATCTGGGTGGTGTAATCTCAGCATGAAGCACAGAGGGACTCAGAGTTGCAGCATTTTGAGCTATGAGCAGTGCTCATAGCTCTCTCTATCTCTCACTTCATCGCCTTGTCTATCCAATCATCCCAGTCTGAGGCTACCGTGCAAAGTGTGGCTACCATTTTGGGAGCCTGGCAGACCCATTTGCATTAGGTGCTTTGTATGGCACCAGTCCAGTTTGTAGGGCTTTTAGATGTATGAGATTTAAAAAAAAAACAACAACAACAACAAAACTTTAAGCAAAGAGTAAACTGTACTTACTGACTTCTGAATCATGTACAACCTACATATCAAATCCAGTAGTAGTAGTAGTAGTAGTAGTAGTAGGTGTTGTAGCTTTTGTTTCCATAAAAGAAACTTACTGTAGTATTTGTAGAGCTTATAATGCCTTGTAATTTAAAATAATATTCTTCAAAGAGCAGAATGCCGAACTCAGCAAAGACAAGAAAGTCTTGGGTGGGTAAATATCATTCAAATATCAATTATCACTTTATTCAATTATATGACTGAAGAAAGGTGCATACAGGGATCTAACTAATTCAGTCCATATACTGACTTTACTTTTAAACCATTACCATGGTCATGGTAATGGCACCATGGTAATGGTTTAAACATGGTACTGGTAAACAAAAGCTACAACACTACTACTACTACTGATGAGCAAATGTCATAACATTGTATAAACGATATTTTTTAAGAAATAGTTAAAATATATTGTCCCTTAGTTTAGGGGTTTTGAAGCACCATAACTACAGACACTATATAACACTCAATTGTTTGTCTTTGTAGGGTATATTGAAGAAGCCTGTATCATTCCCTGCCCATCTGACTGCAAACTCAGTGAGTGGTCAAACTGGTCGCGATGTAGCAAATCATGTGGGAGTGGAGTCAAAGTGCGCTCAAAGTGGCTTAGAGAAAAGCCCTACAACAGTGGAAGACCGTGCCCTAAACTCGACCACGTTAATCAGGTGAGTCAGGTGGCATTGATCTCGTCCAGGAATACTCACCACCTGTGGACAAGCACAGGTCTTGCTCTATTTTAATGTTTGGTTGAATTACCAGGATATCATGAATATTTTATTAAAGGACCAAACCGAATACTAGCCACTCTAGTATGTATGTATGATGTTTATTTAATTGTGGAGAAAATTAGGACCCTATCTCACAGTCAAAATCCTTTATAGAATAGGAGATGAATGAAGACACCATGCCAGGTCTAGTCACTGAGGTTTTGGCCCAATGCCCCATGTGTTAAGCTGCTTCTTTTTTCTGTTCTTTCTTCTTCTTCTTACCATGTGGCTCATACAACAGGCTCAGGTGAGTAATAAACATTTTTCAAAAGTAGTGACCTATTTTGGTGATTTTATTCAGACTCTTTATAATTACATAATCTAATACATAGGATGCTGAGGTGCTGTGTGATATCTTGGCAGGTGTATGAGGTGGTTCCCTGCCAGAGTGACTGTGGTCAGTACATTTGGGTGGCTGAGCCTTGGAGTGTCTGGAAAGTCAGCAATGTGGACTTGAAGGAAAACTGTGGTGAGGGTGTGCAGACCAGGAAAGTTAGGTACGATTTACATAGGTGCTGCCGGTATGAAAATAACTCTTTTAGGTTGCATATACAGTTATGTATATGTTCAAATTCTTTGGAACTTTGGAAAGGAATATCCAAAGTAGGAGATTGTCGTTTTTTTGCAGATGTATGCAAAATACAATTGACGGGCCTTCAGACCCAGTTGAAGACTATCTGTGTGACCCAGAGGAGATGCCTCTTGGAGCCAGAGAGAGCAAGCTTCCCTGCCCAGAGGATTGTGTCCTCTCTGACTGGAGTCCCTGGAGCCAGTGCCCACTGGTAAGAAAAAGATGGGGCCCAAGTTCTCATTAATAAGAAATTTTTTTTGCAACTTTCCTTAACCATAATGGCCCAGAGTTTGGATATGGTCTTTTCTTTTCTACCATCACTGAGAGTTAATATTTGCATCTCAGTTCCAGGTTCCTATTCCACACAGCTTTGTGTATAATGTGAAAGTGGGTCGGTCCTTCTTCAAAGCGCCGTAGATCACAGAGCTCTTTCAACCCTAAAACCTGTGTCTGACACCTCTAATGCATACTGACGGGGATGTGGGAGGCCCTGCTTACACTCCCCACCCTTCTACACACACCCTTTTCCTCTGCTATCCTGTTAAGAAGACTGCGTGGCACAGAATGTCCTCCAGAGCTTGGAATCACAGCAGTTTAAAGTCCTGCCATTCAGAGTTAGCAGCTGTAGAATAGGAGGGATAGGTGAATAGATGGGTGGGGGTTGGGGTTGGGTGTGGGTGGGGGTGGGGCTGGTAAGAGGCAGATTTCTGCTTGGATGGTAAGCTTGCTCTGTTCTAAATAGCTTGCTGTGGTTAGAGTGGGGAAAGTTTATGTATGTCTTTGTGTGTGTGTGTGTGGAGGGGGGAGGGGTATTCTGTTGCTCAAATGCAATTCCCAGGCAGTCTGCCACAGAGCAGTAAAGGAAGTTAATTACCATGGATACAGAAAGTGTCCCTGCGGAAGAAACCACAGAGAGAATCAGAGCCTCTAAATGGATGCTTTGACATCAGAATTTCTCCTCCTAGAAAAGGTTTGGCTGTGCTCAAAACAATAAGATATTTATTTCAGGGCAAATTCATTCTGCGGGAAATGTTCGGGAAGTGTTGAGCATCGGCTTTTCTCTCTCCTCTGATGTTTATTGAAATTAGATTCACTGAGAGGTCTCTGTTCACTTACAGCCTTGCAGTACAAATAACACCCGAGAGAGGACTGCCAGTCGTATACGTCAGCCTGGGGAATCAAAGCAATGTCCTTCCACAACAGAGCAAGAGTCCTGCACCCTCAACACCAACTGCTTTCACTACTCGTATAATATCACAGGTAATTGACAGTGTTTGGCAGTGAATATGATGAGACTCCTTTGTCCAGTGTTGTTTTACTAAATCCAAAAAATCCTATTTAGTAAAGCTGACTGCTCTACATAGTTCTAAAACATATTTTGGCTGCTTAAAATATAAATCTTGACATTGAATTTGTGTAAGCGAGTATCTGTGTTTAATGGTTATTACTTTCCAGACTGGAGCACATGCCAGTTGAGTGAGCGAGCTGTATGTGGTAGCGGCATCAAGACCCGCATGCTGGACTGCGTGCGCAGTGACGGCAAGTCGGTGGATCTCAGGTTCTGTGAGGAGGTACGTTACAGTATCAGCTATTGTTTTGGCTGTTCAAGCTCCGCCCATCCATTTAAGTGACTATATTCTTTATAGTTTCAGCTTAATCTCGAAAGGAAGTGGCAGATGAATGCTTCCTGTGTGGTTGAGTGTCCTGTCAATTGCCAGTTGTCAGACTGGTCGTCCTGGTCCGAGTGCTCCCATACCTGTGGGTTGGCAGGTAAAACAACACTGCCAAGTTTCACAATACACACAGAGGACAAAGCTTCCTCAGACCAAACAGACTTCACAAGCCTAGTCAGAACCAGCTGAGCAGATAATGTTAACTGCCTGCCCCAGGTAATATCCCAGGGATATTCAGTTTTGTGGTGCAAAATGTGGTGTTGGTTAATGTGATCACATTCTCAATTAGACATTTTTCAGGGAGCTGTTCAGGGCACTTAGCTTTCTTTTAGAATAACATCAGCAGAGTAACAACTGAAACAAGAGATTTTATGGCATTGAGGGTGATTATGTCATGCCTGAAAGCAGTGTTGGAGAGGACGATAATAATGTCCTTGTGTGTAATTCCATTGGCTCAGATGATTGTTTGGGGGTCCATTATGTCTGTTAGCTGTAGTGCCTGAGGATCCACTCCATCACAGGAGTCAGGAGAGCCAGTAGCAGGCTGTATCTAAAGCAAATATCACTGGCATAGGACACCTGCGCTGCTCTGAACTGCTGTGGCCTCTAATCTGGCCCCAAGTGCTCAGAGGAGATTTTCATAAACCTAGTGAAGCAGGTGAACCTCAGCTCTTAACAGGACAAATCCTCAGTACCTCCATCTCCGTGATGGGAGCCCTATTTGCACAAAGATGATAATAGCCAGTATTAGAGATGAAAGCAGGAGAGCACATGCTTCACTTGTTTCATTATTGAAATACAAATAAGAGAGCCAGGCAAAATGGGTCCAACTGGGGAGCAGAAATAATCAAAACAAACTCTTTTGTTAGTATTCGTAGGCCAAGGGCTGCGCGGTGACAGCTGGTGCTGGTTTTCCTACCTAGAATCCCACTCACCACCTGCAGTTCACCCCCCAGCTGCCCATACCACATGCAGGGAGAGAGAGACAGACAGCCAGACAGACAGAGAGAGAGATAGAGATAGCGACAGCTATGACCATGGGTGAGAAATCAAAGCAGAGTGCTTAGCATGACCTTCAATCACAGCAGCAAAGCTCCATTGGCTCCATTGTTGCAGTACAAACCAAAACCAGAAAACTGGTCTAGTAAGCTGAGCGGGTAGGTGGAATGACTAGGGAGGTTGGTGAAGGCTTCTGCACAGAGATGGGCTTGTGACAGCAGCCCTTGGAGAAGATAAATTGGCAGCTAGGAAGACTAACTTGAAGCCATGGCGTTGTGCAGGGGGGAACCCTTGTCTTCAACATTTAGGAGTGTTGCCTTCACCTTGCAGGGTTACAAGTCCCATTAGAAAAAAATGCAGAAGATAATAGTTCCGAAGATAATAGCTTCAGCAGCCCAGCGTCTTTTATTCAGTGTGGCATATTTAATGAGATACCATAAACAAGGGAGATGCAAGGCAGGAGATGCAAGTGGAGCAGTTAGTGACCTTTGCATGCATACAATAGGGTAAAGATATATGGATTCTGTGTCCATGTGATGATTGGAAGAGCTTGCTATTTAGTGGTTAGATCTAGAGGCCAGTGGTGTGTCCCATGAGCTCAGTGGGATGTGGAGAACTGTGGAAAGTGTCACAGCTCAGTTTCCTAAATCATGATAGATCCCATAATCAAGGCTAGTCATCAAAAATATCCTGTTCTCTGTCAGTAAATGATTTACGTTTGTTGAAGATTACACTGATTTTGCAGCCCATACAATCATATTGTTTAGTATGTGGGAAATTGTTCAGTTGAGTTAAGTATGTGCTTGGGAGAGCTTTTGCATATTCCCTTCAGGCAAACTAATCGGTACATCATAATTACAAGTGTGCCACTCTTAAAAAGAAGTATACATCTGGCTTAAGAGACAGGTATCCAGCCTTTTTATTACCTTCCACAGTTAAATTGAAAAACAACATATATAAATATTCAAAGTAATTCCAGATGCTGGATACAAACTCAAAAATGACTGCTGATTACATTATTTGCAGTAGAGTGGAATGACGAGCACAATATTACCCACAGACAGATGTTTCTGGTCCTGTTCCACTTTGGGATTTGGTATCAGGTTATAATATGTGATAACGAGTGTAATATGAGACACTCCACTTACAGTAAAAAAGGCTTTTCTTTTCAAGGACTCTCAAGGGGTCTTGCTGGAGGGTGAAAATAACACTTAATAGGAGAACTAAAGCTTACATTTTTTTCAGATATTTTAATGCTGCTTAGACAACTGATAAATATCTGTTTCTTTGAAAGAACTTAAATGTATTTTTAAAAATTTTTTTTTCTGTAAGGAAATGTATGAGTGCATTATCTATGTCTTGGGTGACAAATTATACCGTGTTCCTATAAAACAAAAATAAATAAATTGTGTTTGTGAATTGGTGCTGAAGCCTGTTCCGTGGTGCTCTCCACTCTGCTTTCTTCTGTTCTGCTGTAGGGAAGTTGTGGAGACGGAGGAGTGTGGTGCAGGCATCTCAGGGTGATGGCCGTCCCTGCCCCTCGCAGCTGGAGCAGTGGAAGCCGTGTCCGGTCAGGCCCTGCTACAGCTGGAGATATGGCGCCTGGTCGCCATGCCAGGCTGAGGTCTGGCCACACTGCCGCTCACTTGCCAGCATCGCCATGTTAATGCCTTGTTTTCATGTGCTTCTTCCAATGTTTATTGTCCAGCATGCTTTCAGTTCTTTGGTCTGGAGCCATCTTCACACTTACTCAGTTCCCATATCACTCTGTTTTTCTTTCTTTTTTTCCTATTGGCATTTCTACTGTCCTTCTCCTACTGCTGTGTGTTTAGATTGCAAGGCCCATCGGGGGGTTTAATTAAAGACAAGGCTGAAGACACCACCTCCTCTGCCACCCCTTTATTTCTCTCTCACTTTCTCCCACCTCTTACTGTCTTGCCCCTTTATTGTCTGCCCACTCTCAATGATACCACACCTCCCTGTCATGGGGCAGGCTCTGAGTTGCTGAGTGAGGGAATGGTTACTCTTTCCTTTCTTTGTTCTACCCTGCTTGACTATAAACCTTACTTTCTGACAGGGAGGCTCCTGGCTTACTGCACATCCTCTGTTCTGTCTAAAGTTTTAAGGGATGTTGAGCAGATGTGGGGGAGAAATGTACATGATTGACAGATTGACTCACATTTCAGACAATGAGCTGTTCTACAGCACACTACAATTTTTGGAGAACTGGATATTTGTGCCCTATATAAATGCTCTGATTATTAAGATGCATGGTTGCCCTCCATCATATCAAAACAAAGAGAGAACATGCACTGTTGGCTTTAAAAAGATGCTGTAATCCTATAGGGAAAACCTGGACATTTGGAGTATAGGTTGTGCGCTGTGGTCATGGTGGGGTGGTATGTGCAGGGCGCTCGGTGCGGTGAGGGCGTGCGGTTCAGGAACGTATCCTGCTTCGTGTCAAACGGCTCAGGGAGGAACAAGGGCAACCTGGTAGATGAGGAGCTGTGTGGAGACCTGGAGCAGGCTGTGGACGGAGACAAACAGATCATACTGGAGGAGTTGTGCACGGTGCCCTGCCCGGGTAAGGCCATGCCCACTTATGTTCACAAGTTGCTGATAACACTGATGATTCACATAAATGGAGCATATTTTAAAGCTGTATTGATTTTATGTATGCAGTTTCAAATAACCACACTTGTTTTAGAACTTGTCCATGCAAATAAGAACAAATAATTATTTCCTGTTCTTGGTTAAGTTTACGAAGTTAACCATAGACCTTTAAAAGAGATTTTAGAAGAGATTCACAGTCTTTCCTAGGACTGCTCTGCCCAGTTTTTTTTCCGTCTTTTGCTTTGAACTCCCTCTCCGTTTTAAGTGTGCACTTTGTAAGTGAATTTGCCTTATATAGGGTGTTATGGCAGTGAAGCAGAATTCTGCCAGACACACTTCTACCCCCATTTAGCCTTCAGAGCTGTGTTTTGTTCTGGGCATTACAGCTTGATAGGGTTTCAAGAAACACTCTGTAAAACATATTTTGACACTCTGTCTGGTGAACAGTGTTTTATGATGGTACAGATGTTAAATATTCTATTTGTATGCATTTTGAAAAATGTTCAGGAGGTTATCTGGATTAATTTTAGTGGAACTTCCCCATTCTCAGTCTGGACACATTTGTGAAATTCATGACCATTAAAAAGAGATTTAACTCTCTAATATACATCTCTTCTCTCTCTCTCTCTCTCTCTCTCTCTCTATCTATCTCTCTCTCTCTCTCTCTCTCTCTCTCTCTCTCTGACCGTGTTTGTGTGGTCTCTGTATAATAATAATGTGGGAATTTACAGAAACCTTTGTTTCTCAGAAAATGTTGGCATGTATTTGGCATGTGTGAATGGTGGACTTCAGCCTGTGTTTTGACATGCTGTTATTGCTGAAGTGAAGGGTTTAGATGTGATTGCAATAGCAAATCACTAATAATTCACCAGCATTCATGCTTGTGAGTGGAAAAAAGACAGCCACCCCCTCAATCCCCCAAAAAGAAAAAAAAAAGCAGTGAATATTTATGACTCTTCCTGGATCTGGGCTGTGTGAACATATTCTTTTTGGAGTCTGTACATCTATTCTGCTCTCCACCACAAGCAGTGAATGTCTGGTTTCTTGCCCATTGAGCCATGAGCATAGACATAAACATGTACATGTCACTGAGCAAGACCCTGTCGACCATATTCCACCAAATATGAAATTCGGCCATGCTCACTGTTTGAAAACTTACAACAGTGCTTGTGTATGGGTTCGGTGAAGCTAGAGATGTCCCCTGGCACACAAGCAAAGCCACAGTCACAATGCATACTTTAAGATGTCCTCCTATATTCTGTGCCATCTAATGTGCATGTTTTTTTTAATACACACCACTGGGATTAGCACTCTGGTAAGGGCTGCTTTACGATTAATTAAGAATCTGAGATATTCACCATTCTGAGTGGCCAATATTGTAGGACAATCTGAATCTCTTTTATTCTTATAACTTTATACACAGTGCAAAAATATAGCTGACTGCAGACGAAATGTATTAGTGCGCATATAATACAATATGACATTTGATTCACATTTCAGGAAAAGAACATAAACTTTAGAATTTTCATTAATATGAGCATTACCACATTAAATTAATTGGTACATTCAGAGATGTCACATTTTCCTTCATATTTGATTACTGCTGTATGCAGCTGTATGGAGAACGAATGCCGACTGCTCTGATGTTACTGATGTAGGAATGTTCATTAAAGGTGTCATTTTGATTTGTGTGGCAGGGGAGTGCTATTTGACGGAGTGGACGGCGTGGAGCGCTTGCCTGCTCAGCTGTGTGGGTGGGGAGGATCTGGGCTTTGGCTCAGTGCAGGTACGATCTCGAGCTGTACGTGCCCAAGAAGCCGAGAACCTCCACCAGTGTCCGCAGCAGGAGTGGGAGGTCCGGCCATGCACAGGTGGAGTAACAAACCAGCATTCGTCTTCCTAAACTCTTATAAAAACAGCACAGTTTCAAATCCTCCTCCCCTTGACAATATGATAAGATTATTTGTTTGTTATCTTTTCCCATCTGCTCTCCTTCCTCTTACAGAGGGCCAGTGTTATGAGTATAAATGGATGACTGGTCCGTGGAGAGGCTCCTCCCGTCTGGTGTGGTGTCAGCGCTCGGATGGGTTAAATGTCACAGGTACGCCTGGTCCCTCCACTCACACAGTCAGCTCACACCCAGGGCTGCTTTTCACAATGATATTTTGGTCATGTATTTGCACTGATACAGAACCTTTGACCACAACAGTCAGGGTGGGTTTTCTCCATTCCTTTCTTTGTGAGAGGGGAAGCATACTGATTAAATATAATCTGGCCTGCTGGATTTTACCAGGCAATTTGAAATCCAGCCACACGATGTACTCTGTATATCAATGGAGAGTGTGGTGTAGGAGACAGAGGCGAGATAAGTTGACATTCTGAGCCGTCAGCAGCTGTCAGGAGGAGGGCATTGCTGTATGATTATTCTTCCTGGGCCTCTATATAAGCTCTGTTGCAATGAGCTTTTATTCCATGACAATCTCACACTCACATTTTAATCCTGTTCCCTATCATACTACTTGTGTGTGTGTTGGTGGGCGGTAGTCTATTTTTGTGCTTCCCATACTTTGAAAGAATTTATTAGAAATGTACTAAAAAACACAATTTATGATGATCTTCATGCTTCAGGTTTGGCATAGGAATAAACAATTTTTATAGCCAAATTTATGCCCAGCATAAAGTTTTAGTCATCTATTTTCACTGTGCTGAGCCATCCAAATTCAGCCTATTCCAGATGGCATGCAATAAGCCTAGACCCTCTGATCGACACATCACAGCAACAGAGCATCCCACACCCTCCACATTTTCTTGTGAACAACACAGACTCTGTCTCATAAATATTCACGTGTTGTTCTGAGGTGTGAAGCTTCATGAATATTCATAAAATCAAAAAAGCTTGTGATAGGTAAACCTTATTTTTTTGCCTGCAGTTTGAAGTTTCAAAAGCTTATACACCCCTCAATAGACATAACTTATTTCCAATGCCTTGTGGGTTCAACAGAACAACACTTTATTCTAGCAAGTGTAGAGACAAGCATTTTCTCAGGATATTCCTGTCATGGACATGCCCAACCTCCAGTGTTGCCTATTGTAGCAGCATTCATGGCAGCAGCAGGAGAGAGGCTGCTTTAGGGCTGGGGCACTGGGTGAGGTTCTGTTTCACTGCTCTCATTGCACACTGTATTGATTTATCCCAGCACACAGAAAATAAAGGCTCATGCAGAAAGCCCCACTTTGCCCAGTGGCTGTCCATTTCAGCACATTCACACGCTCATTGGATTCTCCCTGAGGCCATGGTTTAGAAAAAGAGAGACAGAAGGAGAAAGAAGGAGAAATGGAGGAGAGAAGAGGAGAGGGAGAGTGAGGGAGGAGTGTGCTCTTGTTATTTCTCTCCTTCCTTGTGATGTGATTCGTGTGCGTCCCACAGAGAGATTCATTTTTAATTGTGCACTGCAGTACCAAGGCTCAGTAGTGGCTATTCACATGGGAGCATGCAGGCGTGCATATTCCCCATTTATTCTGCCTGGGTATCTCCTCACATATTCAGGCAGACTGCCAAATGATGAATAAATGGTAATATGTGTGCCTAGAGGTCTGGGAAACTTTTTCTAACAGTTAATATGAGGCAGTACTTCAGTATTTGTGCTAATTTCAAAACAACAAACATAAGAAGAAGGGGGGAACAGTAGCAATGAGAGAGAGGTAGAAGACACTTTATGATGCTTCTAGCAAAACAAACTGTCTAAAAATTAAAAGAAACTAATCTGTGACATGTATAATGCAAGAAAGCCTGAAGTGTGACAACATGCCCTACAGGTGGATGCCTGGTGACAAGTGAACCCGTAGCAGATAGGTCATGTGATCCATCCTGTGACAAACCCCACTCTTACTGTACCGAGGTTAGTGTGTGTGTGTGTGTGTGTGTGTGTGTGTGTGTTGGGGGGGGGGGGTGTCGTGTTGTGTGCACCTGCTGGCCTGTGTGTGCTACTTTATCACAGGCAAAGTGTCAACAGGGCTCAGGGGGTAATTGTCCTACAGCTGGGTCTGCTACACTAAGAGAGAGAGAGAAAGAGCAAGAGAGAGAGCCAGAGCTCTACTGAGACTGGGAAAATGAATGAGCTTCTAAATCTTTGAAAATCAAACAAATATGGTGCACTACATCTAGGAACTATTATTATATATTGCCAATATATTGGTAGAAAAGAACAATAACCCAGATAATATATTACTGTTTAGCTCCACACAAGTTGCACATGAAATTTTACAATTACTGACATTTCTACAAACTTTACATCATACAACAATGTCACAGGAAAATCATGAAGACAGAACTTTAATATCTACAAATAAAAAAAAAAACAAAGCCAAACAAGTGACTGTGTCTGTGTGTGCAATGTGTTTTTATTTTTGTGCATTTTAAATTCCTAAATATTTGTGCATGTACTATGTATAAGTTACATGTTCTAGGAGTGTAGATAGGTATGAAGATAGCTTTCTATGTAAGAAATGAACATTCATGGATCCCGCAGTGCTTGCCTTGGATGTATTTCAATCATGCATTGCAGTGCAGCTGTGCATATACCAGGTAAGCAGCTCTGGATCAGTGAGTTAACACCTGCTGTGGCGGTTTGGCCCTGCTCCCCTCGGCTGCTGCAGAGGCTGGAACAGGCCGGATCAGTTGTGCGCTCTGACAGGGCTGAGTGTTGGCATAGGCAGTGATTATCCTCCTGAGACTGCAGGGGTAAACTGAAGACCCCCTGGTAAATGCAGGCAAAGTGAGGAGAATGCACATCAGAATTAAGTGGGCTGTGGAAGGCCTCTCTGCATTTGTCACTCACATGCACATACACATATATAGACACACACACACACACACACACACACACACACACACACACACACACACACACACACACACATGCTCCTTAACACAAAAGTACAAGGGCATGCAGAGGGAAAATACATGCAAACAGAGAACAGCCTGCATGCACAGAGCCATGTGTATGCTACACGAGCATGTCCTCTAAACTGCTACCTTTACTAAAGCATCTCTCTGTCCTGCTGTACTTTTACAAACCAACATGGCCCAGCAGGATCACCCTTACTGCTTCTTAGACATGCTACCAGCTGATGAGAGAAGCCTCACAGACTATAGTGATGTGCTAGAAAAAAAAAGAAGACATCTATGGAAGCACCTGTTTATTGGGTTACTTTATACTTGAAAAGAAATAGACATTGGAGACAAAGAATATAAATAAATGTATGCAGCAGCCAGAAGAAGCCAAGGAAATCCCAAACTGCATATAGTGAGAAGAAATGTTAGGAATGCCAGCCTTTGTTTCTTCTGGTTGCCAAGTCTTTGTGGCTCTGTGGTCACTGGAGCATTGCTGCCCCCTGCAGGCCGGTATGTGCGGGTGCGAGGAGGGCTACACTGAGGTGATGACATCAAATGGGGTCCTGGACCAGTGTACAGTCATTCCAGTGCTGGAGATCCCCACTGCAGGGGACAGCAAGGCTGACGTAAAGACCATCAGGGCCATCAGCCCCACCCAGCCCAATGCCAGCCTGCCAGGCCGTTCCAGCCGAACCTGGTTCCTACAGCCCTTCGGACCAGGTAGGCCTTAACAGTGTGCTTGTTCTTCTTCTTACATAGATTCTCACAGTAGCAATAAATAGATAATACCATGTGCATTGCCAGTTACTGCTAGCTATTATTTTTGATGTATGTATTATATTAATAGTATTATTATTATTAGATGTAGTAGTAGCAGCAATGCTAATATTTTTAAAGTATCAACAATAAGGTGTTCAACTTGTTCTTGTGTTTAGAAAGCTATGAAAACATGCAAGATGAGTTTTAGCAGGTAGAATGTGGTGGAGGTGCTCATGACGCTCTGCTCACAAAGCCCTGAATACATAGCCCTGGTCACATAGCCCTTCTTAAATAGTCCTGCTCACATAGTCTTGCTCACGTAGCCAAGATTACAAAGCCCTGCTCACGTTGCCCTGATTATATAGCCCTGCTTATGCAGCCCTGATTACATAGCCCTCCTCACATAGCCTTGCTCATGTAACCTTGTTCACATAGACCTGATCACCTAGCCCTGCCTGCAACAGGCAGCTAAAAATGAGCAGAGTGAGTGAAGCAGCTGGTGTTCACTGGCTTCTGTTCCTGTGTGCAGATGGCAAACTGAAGACCTGGGTGTACGGTGTGGCAGCTGGGGCGTTTGTGCTTCTGGTGTTCATCTTCTCCATGACTTACTTAGCCTGGTAAGAGCAGTTATCATCAGCAACAAGCTCATTTGCATTT